>NC_089145.1:32530135-32597635 GCF_009819655.1 Sylvia atricapilla
TAAAAATATCTTAACTGTAAAATTACAAGGGCTTTAATGTCTTTAAGGCAAATCTTAATTGCTGAGATCCTATTTGGGGTTTTTTTTTTATTTTTTTGGTGGGGTGGGGTTTTTTTTTAGTACTAAGCCCTCTCATTGGCATCATTTCACCAAGTTTTTAGGAGGAGGGGGAGAAGGAGAGAGAGAGAGAGGGACTGTGTGAAGTTTCTTCTAATGCATAATGCATTTAAACCCTGTAATTTCTGGACTGATGCCACTAACCAGCTCAGAAATTATTCCTGTTTCCTCCTTACAGACTTGCAGTAAGGAGTCAGAGATGACCATGTCTACAGTCATTCCTAGCTGGTGTCAGAACGTGACAATTCTGTTGTTCTGGGTCAGTGGTGAATAACTCACTCAAATGGTGCAAAGTCAGCCAGTTCTTAATTTTTTATCTCCTCAAGAGTGCATTCAGTGACTTTATCACTGAGAAGAATGGCTCCCCTGCCTAGTGTGATCAAGACCTGGAAATTTGTTGCATCAGCACATTTAACCTGGACTGCTACTTGATTGGTGGGGTTTATATTTGATCTTATGGCAGATGGGTCAGCTCACTGACTGGCTAGGTGAACCTAGGTCCAGAGGGAAACTCCATTTTACCCATCTGAACCTGAAGGAAGGGAAGTCTCATTACTTGCCAGGCTTTTCATTTGGGGTCCCTACATGTAGGAAACACTAACTCCTTTGAAGGAGGGAGTGGGGTGATGTAAGCTCTCTGGAGCCCAGCTTGTGAGGCTCTTACCTAGAAAGAGCTCAGGGACACAAATCGATCTAGGAAGACTTTGTAGGCACTGCATATTTGTGTTTTGTAATGTGTTCTGGGACAGTGAAAGACCTGAAATGAAATTACGGGTTATGAGCAAAAAGGCAAAAGCATCAAGTGTCAGAATAGGTGTCTGTGCTTTTTAGTTTTGTGCTGTGAACTTTAAGGCAAAAGCATCAAGTGTCAGAATAGGTGTCTGTGCTTTTTAGTTTTGTGCTGTGAACTTTTTAAAAAATAATGTTTCAACAACTTAGTACTGTTACCCTTAGTGGTTTTGCTATTCTTATGCTTCCTTATTTTCTATATCCACTTCATTGAAACTTTTGTCAAAAGCTTTTTTCTCTGTTTCTACAGAATTATGTTCATGTCAATACTTTCAATCACTTAAAGCAGCTCAAAGCATCTTATGGAACAGTTTGGCTGCAGAGAGAGGTGACCATAGCCATTCCTTCTTTTTTGCTTGCTTTTTAATAATATCCTGGAACAAATCAGTAAAATTATACAATGGAAAAAAATTAATTGCTTGTCTGCCTTTCTGATATCATAAAGATACCTGTCAGGGACTAGCTAGGAGCTTTAGCTCCCTTGTGCTTGCTCTTTTTGTCTCTCTACCAAACTTAAAAGAAAAGAAGCATTTCAGGCTTTTCCAGTAACCACTTTTAAGCATCCAATATGTACAGCACATAAGTTATAGACGGTTTACAGTTTACATTTACGAGGCTTCTCGGAGGAAATGATTTCTGAAAAATGGTACCCCCAAAAATAAATACAGGCAGGTCCAAAGCACGAAGTTGTCATCTGGAGAATGATTCACTAGTGGGAGCAAGACTTCATCAAGTCCTTCATTTTGAGCACCAAGTAGCATATTACTTAAAAAGAGTATTAGTTGTGTTTCCAAATGCATAACACCCTATAATTAAAGTATGGGCTTTAAGTTAAACCTACGAGAGCCGACTGTCAGTGTTCCCACGTAACCCTTCACATTCTGGCGTTTTCCAGACTGCCAGCCAAATGAACACTTTAGGAGGAGGTGCATATATATGTCCGCAGCACCCAGCGGGTTAATCCACCCTACTGTGCATAGGTGTTGGAGCTCGTATGGTATGTAAGACTTGCCAAGCTTGGAGTTGTTTTCTACTTTTTAATTTTTTTCTGAACTATGCATTCACAGCAAGCAACTCTTCTTATGCTGTTCAAGTGTTCGTGAATGCATATCAATACAGTACTTTTATTTGTTTTATGTAGCACACACATTTGTGTACATTTTATCACCAGACAAAGTTTTTATGGTTCATTTTGAGACTTTTCTGCTAAAACATCTTTTTTCTTTTTAAGCATTTAGCCATCCTCCATTTTTTCTTTAATACATTTTAAAATAGACTAATGTGCCTTTTGGACTTGTGGCCTAACAAGTGTCCTTTTCAGTAATTACAGCTTTTAACTTAGTGTCTCTCAGGAATAATTGTCTATTACATTTCTAGCCCTAACATTTTTGGTTTTTTAACGATGAAATAATCTTATCCATGTGTACCTTTATCCAATATTTCAACTAGTGCTTTCTTAACAACTAAACAGCCCTGGAAAAAGAGATTTCTAATGTGGACAGTACATGGACTCTTGCTGTATTAGTGGGCATCACCTTAGGGGCTGTCTCCTGAACAAGCAGTTGTGTCAAATGGCATAGGGTCTATGGGGAACTGCAAGACATTAAAATATCTCACAGTTCATAACTACTTTTAACAGCTGTAAGGAAAATTCATATGCTTTGATTGCTATTTTCCTTAAAAAACCCAGTCATTTTTACTCTTAAAGAAACTACATTAATGATTTAATGAAGAAGAATGGTGCGGGATGTTAGTCATCATCTACTTTTAAGTTCTCACATTCTGCTATATATAAACAACTGCAAAATAGTAAAGGTTAAATACTGATGAGGTACAATTGAACTTAATTACTTCAACTGCAGGTAGACTTTTAATTGAACTTTGCTATTTTGCCCACATTTGATATTATTCTAATGACAAAAGTAACAGGATAACAAATTAAAAAAGCTACTTTGAACAAAATATAGCTCTTTAATATATACTTACTTTTATACAGTTGATTGAGAAAACAAAAAACATTATCCCAGAACTGAAAAAGGAATAGTCTATTAAAGGAGATGTGCTTTCAGCAAAAGAAAAATATTTTTTTTTGTCTCTTGATTTCTTTAATGACTTGTTATTGTTGCCTCAGCTGTAGCCAGTCTGCAGCTGGTATTCTTAACAGAATTACTATGAGAATGCCAAAAATACTTCTCTAAAAATATATTAAAAAAAGATTTAAAAAGAATGCCACTAAAACTGCAGCACAAGGGCACTACGTGTGACAGTGTTTAGTAGGATGAAAAATTTAAACAGAATAACAGCTATTTACATTCACACCGCAAAGTAATTACTGAAGCATACAGAATACTTAAACCTATTTTAATAATGCTTTCCTTCACCCTAGATACCACAAAGTGGGAGTACACTTACCAACTTGTACTGAGGTGAGGAGGGTGGGAATTGAAGTTTCTTGTAGAAAAAAGTCTATTGAACACTTTCCTGGTGAGGTACAATGTGAGTTTCACTTTTGAATAGAAGAGCATTATAAATCAGCATAAACCACATGTTTTAATGAGTGTATCTCCTCTGGAATTGTGCAGTGCTTGCAATTCTCTGTGAACAAGACGTGGATCTGGTCTTACACTTCTTACTCAGGCAAAACTGCCACTGACATTAATGATAATTTTGCTTGAATAGAACAAAGTGCTCGATGGGAGTTGTGCCAGCATGAGGGGTGTGAGATTAGGATAAATGTGCAAAAAAGTACAACTTCAAATGGCTGTACCTTTGACTTCTACAGCTAGCATTTCCTCCAACTACAAGGATCTTAATTATAACATTTTCTGGTTCAAAGATTAACATTTAGCATTCTGGGAAAGACTTTCTGGACTTTAGTAACCTGATCAGCACGGTCTCCTTTTGGTCTCTGCCTCTTTCTGATTCTTTGTATTGCAGGGGAGATGATAGTATCTGGCACATTCCTCGGATGTCTTGAAGATAGCAGCCTTCTGTGTTTGGGGCTGAAAGATTGTGAACTCTGTGTTAGCAGAAATGCCACACAGGGGAGGTGAATAGAACATTAGAAAAGCTTTAGCTTTAGGTACTGCAGCGCAAGCAGAGTTGAATTTGAGAGCTGGGACTTAAGTGGACATTTGTCCCTGCTTTCTTCCTTAATAAAATCTGAGTGTTAACTGTGGGTAAGGGCATTTGAGAGATCACTAAAAATGAATCATTGAGTGCCCAGAAGAGCTTTATTATGATTTACTATGGAGAACTTTAGAATATACCTAGTACTTTTTAAGTGGTTATCAGATACATGTAGGAGCTACTATTATGGAAGTGAATTATTTTGTCCTTCGCTGCAGAAGCAAAATAATTTGCCAAAATAAAATGTCAAAATAAAACTCATCAAAAACTGGATCTGTGTGGTCCTTTCTGGCCCTGTGCTCCCATCCAATTTTCTTTTGCCCCATGAAAAGCTACTGAGCAAAAAAATCACAAGCTCCAACCAGCAATGTTTGTTGTGCTTGTGTATGTGTAATCCATTTTGAAAAAGCCTGACACAATACTGTATCTGGGGAAGAGAAAAAAAAATCTCAGTGCAGAAATCCTGAGTGGCCAAATTGATTTTTTTAAAAATTACCAAATTTTAAAAATCCCCAGGCTGATATTGGGTTCCAGTACTGTGTTCTTGTAGGAAGAACAAGAGAGGTCGCTTAGTTCAGTTTGCTTGCCCCAGAAGCAATTAGATAGAAGGAATTATTCTGCTCCCGAAGTTCTGCATAAGCGTTGCCACTGCCCAGTTAACCAGTGTGAAAATACCATGGAAAATAAATTATTAAACTATACTGTTATTACTAACTTGCCAGTTCCAGAGAAACAAATGCAGCCACATTTACATATGTGTCCATCTGTCTGTTTTTACACTTTATGTCTTCAACCAGTGGGTGAAATTGTTTTAATCCAAGCTGCAGTCTAATTTTTTTTTTTAATTTGTTTTTCCCCCTGCTGATATTTTTCTCTGTGTCTATGTTATTTGTAGATGGACATGCATATTCTTGACAGTAGCTAGTTCTTAATTGTCCCTTTAAGTAACCTAATCTATCTGGCCATGGTAGTTTTAACCGGAGTATGCAGCAGAGTTCTCCATGGATAATTTTCGTTAGTTAGCAGATTGTTACCATCTCAATGTTGCTGAAATCCCTAATCTCAGGTCAGCGTGAAGCTGCAGTGGTTACAATCCTGTTGCCTGATGCAGTGTGAATGGAAGTGCTTTCTGTCAGAAACATGTGGTCTCTTCAGTGGAGAGCCTGCGTAAATCCTGTGTAAATAGAGGGAGGCTAACAAAGGATGAGCCCCTGCAGCTCAGAGCATTTGGAGCCATTTGGAGGCTGAATTTGCTAAATGCTGCTTATACCGCCTGAAAAGTTGAAGAGAAAGGAGCATAAAATCCCTTCTTTTTTCTCTTTCTGCTCTTACCCTGGGGGGAGGGTGTTAAGGGCCAGGGAAGCCTGAGGTAAGCCTATGAAGACTGTTTTTTCAGTGCTCTTTTGAGTGTGAAAAAGGTGGCATGGGTCACTGTCCCCCTCTTTAATGTCGGAAAACCCACACAGTTAGTAAATGTTGCATGTAAACTAAAGCATTTCATCCCTTCTCCTGCACTCCACGGCAGTGGGCCATGAACTAGTCACTTGAAAATCGCAGAAAAATTTCACTTCAACATGTCCGGACAGTTTAGCACAGCAGGAACGTAAGAGAGATCAGTAATTAGCAGGTTGCTTTACTGTTGTTCCCCTTGTCTGCATTGGAACACTTTTTTCACCTGATGTGAAAAAATGTTGGATTGCAATGAACGAACTGTGAACCTCCTGCCTGTATAAAAGAGCTTAACATTTAAACTGGAGTTTATTAGTTTTCGCTTATAAAAGCTAGAAAAATACATTTTTGGCTTTTGACAGAATTTCTAAGATTTCTCAATTCACTTTACAAATAATCAAGAGCTCTAAACACAGACAATTAAGGACACAAAGAAAGACAGGCTTTTTCCTTATTTTTCGACAGAAAAATAATTAAAGGGGAAATGTGAAACTTAACAGTTCTGAAAATAATTTTGAAATACTTAGATCACTGATTTTATAGCATGCATGTCTATAATAAGAGCTGAAATGTCATTCCTACTTTGAATAAATAATAAAACATTTTTAATTCCTTTTTGCAAATAAGATATATTAGAGACTCTAGAGAGGTGTCTGTCCAGAAACAGAAAAGAAACAGTTTTCATTCTGTCTCTTGTAAATAAACTTTATATACAAGATGCCATGCCAGTCTTTAAGCCTTTAGCACATACTGCCAGATGGCAATAGGGACTTGCTCCTGAATGACAAACTATGCTAAGTTGTAATTAGATTACGTTGAATAGCTTTGTATCTGGGGTCTGATAGCATCTTAAGTTTTCTTCCTATTTGAATTTGCAATAATTATTAATGCCTTGTGTGAAATATATACATGTCATCTTTACATTATCAGCCCAGTGGAATTGCTGGGTTTTATTCTGGAAAGCAAAAGATCCTCCAAAAGAACAGCAGGAGAGAAGGCCAGGTCTTTGTCTCCTTCTTTCTTCTAGAAAAGCAAAAGAGTAACATCTTCTGTAGGAAGAGAAATGGTAGTGGTGTATGCCTCAAGTTTTCCTGTTCTCTCTAGTGCACCAGTGTCCAACCTTTCTTTCTGTCCAAGATGCTCACTGAAACATAAAACAGAGAACCATGAGAAATGTGTCTGGTGTCTCAGAGACACCAGGGCAGAGAACGCAGTGCTCTGATCACAGCAGCTCACTTGAGGACACTCCACTCCAGGAAGAGATGATCATGCAGGTCGGCACAGGCTCAGTGTGCCTGTAAGGCCCCTGAACAGCTTCTGATGGCTTCTTTCCTCCTGGAATAAAGTAATTTAGCAAAACCAGCACAGGTACCGGCAGAGCACTGCCAGTGATGCCATAACTCTAAGCTGGGCTGCCCAGCTGAACTGTTTGTGATTTTCAAAGTCCCATATTTGCCAGTCATAACCTATCTTAACTTAGTTTCCCTGAGCAAGAAATGCAGGAGATAAGTATGGCTCCTGTAGTGTGAGGCGACTTAAGTCAACTTCCTTGAACAGGGATCATTAACAGAAAGAGAAACAAAAACAATCCATAGGCAGGACTTCATTCAAAGATCTGCGATCTACTGGAGCTGTAAGCCTAAAAGCCTGATAATTTTAACAGGATGGAATGAAGATAAGGATTCTCCTGAAGGGTCTTTGATTCTGGAGCTGACCTTCCCTCTCTGTTAGTCTTCCCTTTGGTACAGACTATCTTATCTTCAAAAACATCTTCAGACACTTCTCTCCCCAGCTTTTTGGCAGTGACAATTAACCAGATTTTTAAGATTTTTGTCTGGTGGTGATATGGATTGTATTACTGAGCTGAATGTCCTTAATAATAATGGTTTACAATATTTATGTATCTAGATGGACACATTTTAAGTGCAAACAAATAATTGGAAATTGTGAATATAGGCTCCATGGAGACTTTCCTCTTTGTTTTGGGTTTGTATCTACATATTTCACTCCATCAAAATATTAGACTGGAAGACTAGAGTAGCTAACTTAAGATCAGCTTAGTGCACTGCAGCTTTCCTTTTCAGAATCTTTTAACTTGCTCTTTGTATTGCATCCACTATTTTTAGAAAAATGGTGAAGTGTCTTGTCTTCCCCCGAGTTTAGATACTCCTGCTGTTCTCTCTTTTCCTTTAGTGTGACAAACCTTAAAGCTGTAAGGGACCTCTGATGGTGAAGAAACTCAAATACTGGGTTCTGAAATGTACTTTTCCAGAAATCACTTTTTTTTTAACTGCTCTTCTTGCTATGATGGTAACAGAAACTATTTCTAGAACTTGAATCTGGACTGTTACCAGGCTTCTGTGCTTTGGCCTGATTGGGTCATCCTTTTCAGCTATCATTTTGATAGATTGGGAATTTGTTATTCATCCTGTTCACAAGTGGTAAAAAGACAAGATGAGCAACTTCTAAACTCGCTTCCTCTGTTGCTGGGTTTTACTCTGTGAAGAACACAAACAAAGACTAAGAGTTGAGATAATGCTGATGGTGTGGAAGACTAACAAAGAAAAATTCGTTAATACAATAAGATTGGACAGGCTTTATATAGGACTGGTCTCTGTTTCTCAGAGAGTCCTTGGCTATGTCAATGCTGGGCTTTGTAAGCTTATCTGTCCAAAGCAGTCAGTTTGCAGCAAGTTGGAATTATGGTGCAATGGAAACTGTGCTATAACTACTTATTTGATATTTTTTAAATAAGAGGTAGTCTCCTTTGATTTCAATGCAAAGGAATTTATGTTGTGGAAGGAAATCCTCAGCACATAGTATGAGTGCCTGAACACAGAGCCAGTGTGGAAGCCCAACTTCCTGCTGCGTAAAGATTTGCATCTTCAGTGTCCTCCACAAAGTCTTCCCCAAGAAGAGAAGGTCTTTAAGGAACCCTAGGTAGGTGCCTTTGCAGGGATTCTTGTAAACTCTCTCCATCTTTTACAGGGGTTATTGAGACTATTACATAACACTGCTATAATCTTAAATAAGCTGGGTAAAACACCCAATTCTCTACTGGCTCGAATCCCGTGTGGTCATTGACACCTCCAGAAAGAGAGTGCCACTTAAGAATTCTCCACTGTCCTACAACACCGGTAGGGTTTTGCAATCATGTGTACTCTTTGCACAAGAATAAATGAGTGAACAGTCTGGAAAGCAGAGGAAAATCACCCTTAATTTTTTTTGGTTCTGTGTGAAAAAGAGAGACAGTGGACCAAAATCTAAACCTTTATTTCTTCTCTAGAAAATTGGGATAACTATGCTTGTATAATTGCCATTTCCATAGAATTTGGGATTTGACTCTACTCTTCTTATGAATTACCATCTAAACCAGGATATGAATAGTTCATGTAAGCAGAATCTCTTGTAATGATGATTTAATTATTTAAATTTTGACTCCTTCATACAGCAGTGAGAAATATAGTTAATCCAGTCTGCCATAAAGTGACTTTCATATCTGTTTATTTTATTTTGCTTTTGACAATTTATTTTTCTTCATTTAATATAACTAACATTTATTTGGATGAAGAAAACTAGGACCAGAAGTAAATAATTCCATCTTGGAAAAGACATTTAAGGGCTTTTTCTATGATTTCTTCTCACTAGAAACTGCATCCACTAATATGAGCAGTTCTAGTCTTATTAAAGATATGACAATATAGATGAACAGCCTGTTGTACACCAGGAGGAACAAATCTTGCAGTATTTTTTTTCTGATATCATTTGGAGTTACAATATTTGAATTTGCTTTCATGAGATTATGGAACAGATTAGGGAAGCACTGACTCTTATGATTTCAACTGCTGATTAGGATGGGAAGGCAAGGAGAGCTTTAGCTGAACTTTTCTTTCTTAGGCTGATATTAGCTTTTTAAAACCAGGCTATTAATAACCTCATCAAAAAGTCCAAACACTGATATAGCATGAGGGAGACTCCTGCTGAGGATGCTCACAAATAGGAGAGTATATGCAGACAGACAGGAATTTGTCCATACAGTGAGTGAACTGGTGTTTCTGTGGTTTGAAAAGATGGTGCAGAGCAGAAGTTTTACAGCTCCACACATCCTGTGCATACACACATTACTTTTACATAAAGAGACAAAGATATCTTTATCCGCACGACAGATAGACAAACAGACTGACTGACTTCAAACTTGCACTTTCAGTAGGGATTTTTTCCCCCCTTCTCCGGGTACTGCTTTTCAAAATTGCCTGAGGCTACAGTACAGCACCTCAGATCCCCAAGGCCCATTGCCTGGCTCCTAATAGCCACTCTCCATCTGTGTCACATGAACAGCTGATGAGATAGCTCCAGTGTCTGTATTTTGGAGAGCATATCCACCCAGGTTAAAATGCTGGGGTTGCCAAGGAGCAGTCAGAAGCCATTAGTGTTTGTGAGAATTTGCCTTGCAGCAGTTCCTTGGCATAGTGGAAAGTGTGTGTGCGTGTGTGTGCGCGCGCACACGTGTCTGTGAGAGAGGGGAAGGGTGGAATATATGGGGGGGAAGAAAGCAGCAGAAAGGAGTGCTTTCTAAATAACCAATTTATTGCTAAAGCAAACAGTTGCTTACAGTGTTTAGAGCTTCCATAATCTCTTTGACTCTCCTTTCTCTATCATTAATAGAAAAAAAAAGAAAAGGCATGAGAAAGAGAGCAGCGACTTCAGGGTCTTGCTCTGGTGTTTGGGCAGATGGAAAGGAGCTGCTCTGCCTTGGGGCAGGGTGGTTGTAATGAAGTGGCCTGTCAGTCTGTAAATAGTGAGGGTCATCTCTTCCATGTGATGGAGGGTATCACATTGCAGTGAAAATGGAAATGTCAATAAAATTAATCTGCCAGCTCTTTGCTGTGGCTTTTTCTGTCTCTCCAGTCCAAAAGGGTAGGTTTTTCAGAGGGGACACAGTACAAGAAGGGTGATCTGGCATGGGAGGGAAGATGGAGCTGAAATGCAAGTTTTGAAGCAAATGGACTGTATGTAGCAGCAATGTATTTCGTTTAGTAGCACTACAGATGTAGACGAGGCTATAGGAATTAGCTCGTGAATCTATAGCATTCCTCAGGAAGCTATGGAGCGTCTAGCTCAGGCTACATTGAGCACAGAGTTTATTGTTTTAGGCTTTCTTGGACAAGGTTTTTACTTAGCATGGGATTTATGGCATTTGCTGCTAATGAATGTCTATTCTTAAATTACAAAAACCACCGTCTCAGCACAATTCCCAGATGTCCTTCCAGGACCTCGGCTTCTTAAACACCAGCAGGGAGCATAAACTCTCCACTTCTCTGTTTTCCTCTTTCGTGTGGCTCCGGGCTAATGATGTGTAAGGAAAACACAGCAATCTATAAAGTCTCAGTGCTGTCCCAGTATTCTTCATTTATTTTGCATTTGATTATGCCACAAGTCGGATCTTGTTTCTTTCCTTTTTTTAAAGTTATTAGTTCAAATATTAATGTAGGAATATGGCATATATTGCTGCTCTTGATTGATGCCTTCCCAAAAACAGGAAGACGTGCTCGTATGAATTTTAAGAAAGTAGGGGTCCTGCAATGCCTTGCCAGAAGAGTTTTTCAGATACATAATTTAGATGCCCTCCAGGCAGGCTTTCAAGGCATTTTTGCTGGAGGGCAAGAAAAAATAACTATGACTGTTAAAAGTAAATGATTTTTGCTAATGCACAATTAATGCCAGGGAAAAGCACAGAAGAGAAGGATGTTGATGGAAAGTTCTGATTAAGTGAGAGCTCTACCTTGATGTGCATCTTTTTTTTTTAATGATAATAATCACTGATGCAGAGATGTAGAAGTTTTCATGTCATGCAAATGCTGTATGCAGGGTCACACTAGGTGTACGTGTTTGTGAGTGCGTGTGCATGTGTGCTGGGAGGTGATGGTTATGGGGAGGGGCTCATCTGACAGTGTGTTATGTGCACTGAACGGTGACATGGTTACTGCCACCTCTGCAGAGGGCCCCGAATATATAGACTACAGAACATTTAACTTGATTACTTATACGTACATATTCAGAATGGCTGTACGGATGCATTTACTGTAAATGGGTTTTCTTGTGGCAGGTTTTCCCACATTGAATCCCATAATTGAAAAAGAGCTACTGCACTATGTCAAGCACACAATTATAATTGAATTAATGATATACGCATGTGTGAAACACAAAATTAGTATTTGGAGAGACACGGTTTTCTAATTTTTACATATTTGTATCAGCATTCTTATATAATGAGAAACGGTATGTGCCTGATCTAACAAATAAAAATCCCCAAACTGTGGTAGTGCCTTGGCAATTAATGATATTTTTTGGCTTCTGTATTTGGTTCATTAAACATCTCCTCCCTCTTGTTTTTTCTCTTTGTTGTAGGTGACGGTTTAGACAACAGTGTAGCCTCACCTGGAACAGGAGATGATGATGACCCAGACAAGGACAAAAAGCGTCAGAAGAAAAGAGGCATTTTCCCCAAAGTAGCAACAAATATCATGAGAGCGTGGCTTTTCCAGCATCTCACAGTAAGTGGTGCCCAAAACCAAATTAAATTTCTATTCATGTGCCTAATGAGCTTTAGTCATCATCATTAGAAATCAATTGTCCCCATAATTTTTGACCATTATTAGGTCTCAGGCTTTGTTGTCTTTTTTTTTTTTTTTAATTTGATTTTTTTTTCTTGGGTCTTGGAATCATGACAAATCTCAAAGAAATCTATCTATCTATTTATCTATCTATATATATGTGTGTATATCTATATATAAGCACATCCTATAGAGAGAAAAAGAGAGTACAACACCTTAGCATGGAACACCACCTATATATGAAGTAACCATTTTTGGCTTTGAACTATTCACAATCTTCCTACGGACAGCAAAAGGGGGATTCTTGCTTTAGCACATATAAAGCTCTGCCTTCTGGATTCTTTATTGCTGGTCTCTGTTTACACAAACTTCATATGTACGTGGTGAAAGAGAGAGCCGTGGTCTATGTGCGTATGCCGACATACGCTGTGGATGTTAAAGAAGTCAAAGCAGCAGCTTGCAACCTTGTCATTGTTACTTTTTTGTGAGGAAATAAAGAAGGCTTACAGATTCCCTAATTTTTCAGTTGTGTAACAGAGAGAATTGCACCTTTTTTGCTTCTCTTCAAGTTCGTTAATGTTAAAACTCAGCCATATTCACATTTGGGAGGAGAGAGATTAAATACATGAATTAGTAGTGCTTTCCTTGGGCTTTTATTTGTCTGCTTGCTATTGGTTTGTGTTGGTATTCTGTTGACTATTTAACTTCACTTAGGCATCAAAACATGGTTCCACAGAAAACCTAGTAAACCTAGCTTACTTTATGTGGGATATTATGGAAACTGGTAAAATTATCAATTAATTTTCTTTTTTCTCACACGTTGACATTGTTTCTCACTTGATAAGGCCTGAAATGCTAACTGTTATTAACTATTTCTTCTTCTACCAAAGTTTTATAAATTTCCATGGGTTTATAAATTTCCTGCTGTTGGTTACAGTGTAATGATTCCGGGACCCGATTTATTTATGATAGAGACTATCGAACTGCTCTGCCAGCAGCACAGCTAAAGGGGGGAGCGGTAGATTCACATTCCTAAACCATCATTTTGATGTAAGGACATTAGTAGAAAACTAAGGTGCATTGATCTGGCCTGTGGGGTCAGGATTAGCTGGAATAGCCAGTGTCTGTGCTGGAGTAGTGGTTATTCCTGCCTCTCAGCTATGGCCATTTCAAAGGTCAGGTGCCCTGTACCCACTTGGCTCAGAGGAATTAGACAGAACATGAGTCTCTGGGCTGATTACTTAACCAAAGACAAAATAATGAGTCCTAAGCAAATACTGACTAATTGAAAGGGCTGTAAATCCATTACATATTGGTCAGGGATAATCAGGAGTATTTAATCACTTTTATCTATTCAGGAGCACTGAAGCTGCAACAGCAAAGCCCTGAACCTTGCCATGTGCTTATTATTCTCATCATTATCAAAATTACTTCACAGCTGTTCTTTGCTACATCACCTCAGCTGGAGATTTACTAACCTGTAAAATGTTTTTAATTTGAAAGTCGAGTGAGTGTGAGTGGAGGGTTTTTCGTTTAGCTGTAGGGTATCTTTAGATGAGCAGTACAGGCAGACAGCAAAAAGCAGGGCCACAAATAAACTGGTTTGGTTTGTAGACATCTTCATGTTAACTCCATTTCCTCTTACAAAATTTGTGATATCTAGTTTTTTTTCCTTCCTGCCTTTCTTTCTTATGTGCTCCTTGAAAGTATTTGACAGTTGCTTATTAAACAGTCAACTGCCTCTTGCTTCTCTTGAGGAAAGTCCTTCTGGCTTTTTGAAATCCCTTTTCCTTGTTTCTATCCTCTCTCTCCTGACCCTCTCCATCCTGCATGAATTAAGGAAGTTTGCCATCACTGGTGAGGATGGCCTCACAAAAATCAGATTAAATGAACGCAAGAAAGCCCCAAACCTTTTACCGTCCAGGCTTTAATGAGTTTGCAGGTGTTGAAAGATTTACTGCGCTGTAATTCTCAGACCTGCAAACTGATAATGGAGACCCCTGACCAGTGCAATGTAAATTCAGAAAGGTTCTTGCTATAAACACATGCAGGAAAGAAAGAAAACTCCTTTCTTTTAAAGATCTCACACTTTTTCTCAAATTAGCTTGTTCATTCAAAATGTAACTCTGGCTGAGCCAGAACGGGGGAATGTGTGATGTACAATTTTATTGTTTCAAGTAAATATCTTTACAATGGCAGTCCATGATTCAATGTACATTCCTTCATTACTACTCTAACCTTATTTCAAATTGGTTTGTTCCTCTTTTGTGCTGTATGACCTGTTCTTGTATTACAATAATCCCCTGATGTACCCTTTTTTCTTTCTCTCTCTCTCTCTTTTTTTTAAAGAAACTAATTGAATTATCTCATTATTTTAATTTGTTAAGCAAATGTATTTTACATCTCAGGATGTGTTCTTAAAGAAGGAGCTGCTTAGGCTTTGCCCCCTGAATGGGCCATTGGTACATTTTGACATTCATGCATTCATTAAGGAGAGGAACATAAAAGAGCTCTGGTTGTATTTTTTTTTTTTTCAAACACCCAACCAGCATGGAGCAACTTTTCCATAAGCCACAGGGGTCTCTCTACATATGTTCTCAACTGCAAGCCATTGTCACCTATTCTGAATACCTCAAAAGGACAAATAAAATACTAAAGGCCAACTGTAGCAATTGTTAGCTGTTAGTCTCAATATGACAAAAATCATTAACCTCTGATTTCCCTGGAAGGAGAGGCAGTGGCAGTCCACCTCTTATGGCATGGATTAAATGTAGAAGTCCTTTAGATTGTCAAATTCCAAGAGAGTAACTCAGATCTGACTAATTGTATTTACTTATGATTTAAAATAAAATGCTGGTTTTTTTCCTTTATTCAATCAGTTTGCAAACTCTTAAGGCAGCCAATTTTAAAAATTGAATGGCCTAAGTGGCTTTTTTGAAGAGACAGGCACTTGAACTCTGATGTAGAACGAATGTGTCTGACAGACTGTGTCTTTGAAAACGATTTCTAACCCCTATCACAGTTTCCATTTTGTAGTAACTTTAATTATATTTGATATAGGATACACATGCATGTTTTTATTGTTGGAAGTCAAATGCAGGGAGTAGGAGCTTCTGTCATGCTCTCGTTCACTTACTGAGCTCTGTCTTACATTTGGAATTACAACAGTACTGGAAGATAAAAGATACGAGGATGAATTGGTTGGAAATGTGTATGCTTTTTCTGGATAATATCCAGTGTTTAAGAAAGTAGAGGAAATCCTAGTCTGGTAGTATAATCTTTTCAATACTACATAAAGATTACGACATCAGAAAGGTAAACCTGACATTAAGACTGTTTTTAGTTGAGTTCAAAGGTGGTTAAAGAAAAGAAACAGCCAGAAATCTGACCCAAGCTGAGAGTTTATTCATAGCTTTGGAAGACTTCTTTTCCTCTATGCTAAGGAGTTCTTAGTCCACTCAATTAGCCTCTCAGACATCACTGCTTTCCTCCCTCAAGTGCTCCCCTATTTGCCCTGCAAAGAACATATTTGATCACGAAGTGAAAACAGAAAGTGCTCAAATGTATAGACACCTCCAGCTTACACCAATGCTGAGATTAAGATTTCTTACCAGCAATTATAGAGCCAGTTCCCCTCCTCCCATGCCCTTTTGAAAGATGAAGGACCTTTAAAATATATATACATGATCAGAAAAGAGGAAAGTTATAAAGGAGGTAATTATACCACTCTATGGACTTGTACCTCTGGTAGTTCATCCATTTCTGCAGCAGTGTGCCAAAGACTACATTTCTGCTACATTCAACATTTTTTCACCTTTTTATACAGAGCTGGTAGAACAGAGTCTCGTTTATGCTTTGACACTTACCTGGAGTGATGCCCTTTGTTAAAATTCTATTTTGGTTTTTTCTTTTGTTACAGTCTTTAAGAAGATATGTATCTTAACTAATAGTACCAGATTTAGCAATGGTAGCCTGCAAACTAAAGCTTTCTTTATGAAAATGCCAAATTCCCATCTGGTGGTATTTGGGATGTCTCCCCTGAAGTTGAGCTGGTTTTTCTGCTTTTTTTTTTTGCTAGCTGAAGTTCTGTTTTCTAATGTTGAACAATGTAATTTTAGCCTGATTTCCACAATCTTCTGGTTGAAAATCTTACTCTTTACACAGTCTATTGTAGAATATATCTTGCTTTCATCTGTTTTATTGTCAGACTAGAGTAAGTTCTTCTGGAAGGTGGTGAAATGAGCCAGCCATGGCTTTTGTGCGTACCTGAATTAATTTTCTTAACTTGTCATATTCAGGTGTCCAGATTGGATAATATGAATAGTCTTACTGAAACAGATTTCTTTTTTTTTTTTCCTGTATTTATGTGGGTGTTTCTGAGAATAAAGTGTGTGTCTATCATATTTTGATAAATGGCTTATCAAGCCTTTTATAAAGGGCAGCTATTTTATTTATTCATTAGATTTGATTCTAGAGATGAATGTCATCAACCAAAAGCCAATCTTAGAGCAAGTGTTCAAAGAAGTTGAATTCAACCCACCATCATAAATATCTCCTTCCATATTTTATTTTAGTATTAATACCTTAAAGAAAGGTTACAAACATAGCTGGTTATTGCACTCCACGCTGAACAGCTTACTTTTGTATCAAACTGTAGAAGAATAGCTTTTGTCAGAGATGTGATCTGGGAGAAGCATCCTGCACATTGTTGTTTTTGCTCTACTTTAAAAAACCAAAACCAAACCCTAAAATACAGCAGACCTCTGTCCAGTTAAAATGGTGAGGCGAAGGCTGGGAGACTCCAGATAATACAGGAATGTGCAGTCATTCTAGTGAATTTTAGCGTGTGTGTCGGAGTGCCTTGTAACATGCTGTACCCTCTGAGGGTACACAGAGGAGATGGACAATGTCCTCTGATTCTCCTGTAAAACTACCTGCACATGTGTTTGCATGGCTGCCATTTCCACCTCAGAGCATCTCGGGGTCAGAGAGCTGGAAGAGCCTAAGCTGCAGTTTTATTCCAGGTCTGCTTTTAGGCAGGGCTGGCTGTGTGCTCTTTTCAGCAAGGTAATAAGTTGCCTGCTGGTGTAGAACAGACCTCTTTGTACAAACACCACCCTGTTGGAAGCATGTCCTACAAAATAATATTGTGCTCATTTTTCAGCTGGATAAACTTTTGTGAGGAGAGGTTAAATGACTTTACCCCCTAGGGCTAAGGAAAAATCAGTGCCTGAATGCTAAACTCCCAAGACCTGTAGTCTTGCAGTCCTCAGGATGAGAGAGTTTTGTGCCTCTTTGTACCCCAGAGCTGCTCTGGTGTCTCACCAGAAGGGCTGGTGGTGGCCATTAACATCTGTAGTTACTGCTGCTGGTAGCACAGCCCTGCCTAATGTCATCAGCATCCCCCTCCTGTCCTGCCTGCCTGCACTACCGTGTCACCAGCCTGGGCAGACTCTTTCTCAAAAATGACACTTCTGATCCCAGGCTGAAAGGTTTCATCCTCTGAGTGCTCCTAGTCCTCAGCCATGAAATCCACCCTGAAGATTTAGTAAGAGACCAAACATTCGCATACCTTTTAAACACCGCAATCTTAAAAGAAAAGAGCTGAAATGGGATGGGGGTGGGGCTTTGTTTGTTTTAAAAATGGAATCTGAGATTAGATCTGACATTTCTACATCCACCCCCTACAGAAGAGGGAACCCAGGGTCATGGGGTGTGTGGGCCTCAAAAGCTAGCTTTGTCTGGGAGTGGTTAATCTAATCATTGTTACATAGACATCTGTTATTTCTTCTGAAAAATTGATGCTTTTGTGACACAATGATCCATCTATTTAGTACAACAGCCTGAGTAATTAAATTAAAAAAAGAATATTTTTGCGGGAGCATGTATTATAAAACTGCCATACCTCCTTGTACCAGTGAAAAAGCTGAGGAGAGGGAGTGGAAGATGGAGAGGGGCAGAGGGAGACGAGTGCTTTAAGTCTTGCATTGTTTTCTGCAGGCTAGAGGAAAACATCTGTGAATTGTTTGAACTGAACCTTAGCAGGGACTGTCTGAATCTGTGTCATCTCTGTTTAATTTCAGGAAATGATGTCACAGCGCATTAAATAACAATGCTGCATGATTTATTTTTACTTGTACATGCTGTCCTAAGCATTTCAGTTACACAGCAGTGTTTCCAATTACGTGCAAGCTTTCGGTTTTAAAAAATATACTCAGTAATGCTTTTTTGGAGGGGCATGGGGTATGGGGAGGCTGGGTTTTTTAGGGGGTCACCAAGGTTCAGGGCTGTCGGAGGGCTCTGGGCCCATTTGTCATGTGCTTATTTGTAGTTGGGACTGGATGTCAGCTCACTCGTCACCCATGGCAACCTCCAGGACTGTGGGTTTGTTACAAAGCCTGTCTGGGGGAGAAAAAAAATCTAAATATTCCGAACCGATCCGTCAAAAGACCTATTAGATAGTTATAGCCAGGCCTATGTACTGTAGCTTTTGCCTCGATCAAACTTTCTGCACTCCCCCTTCTTCTGTAGAAGAATAGAGGACATAAGTCAATTCTGTCTGCCATCTGTCGCCTCTCTCCCTGCTCCTCAAATTAAAGAGACAGTCCAAAATTTAAATAATCGGATACAATCACAGGAAGCCGGCCTGGAAATTATTACATGTGCAATCGGTTGAGGGGTTTTTTTACTTCTCATTTTATTTTGAAGAGGGGATCTTTATTGTGCTTCTTTGGAGATCAAAATATGTTGTGTGTTTCAGCTTCAAAAATAGCATGCTGAGAAATACTGGATTTGCAGTGTCACTGAGTTGTTTTCTAATAGGATTCCAAGTTATATATAGGGTGAAATTCACACACACACATAAGAATCCCCACCCCCCCAAAGAATCCCCAAATTGCGCATCCTACAAAGGACAAGAAAATGAATCACACCACCCTTCCCCTCCAGCTTTCCTATCCCTTTCATCCCCTTTCTGTCCACAAATCCTTGGCAGGCTGATGGGATGCAGCAAAACCTTTTTTGGTGCTACTAGGACAATTTTAGCTGTTGAGTCTACCTAATGGACTCTTCTAGGTCTGCTATAAGAGTTTTTCACAGTAGCCTGTTTGATATTAGTTAGTTATGCTTTACCTTTTCCTCTCCTTGTTTTTATCTTTATACTAGCCTGCCTGGTTTTGCCTCCTCCTCATCAACAGGCAACACAATGTGTCAGGACTGCAGCAAGGTGAATTTCATTTGTGTGACATATGAGGTCAGCCAATGCCAAACCATCAGATAATGTGGCTAGATGTTACTTCCCAGTTTAATATTTTACCTGCCGTTTTCAAACAGGGAATTCCTGAGAATAACAAAAAACTTGTGCATGGTTTTAACTGAGGCTTGATTAAAAAGCCTCAACTGGGCAAGCTGAATGTGGCCTAGCAAAAGATAGAATCAACCACTGTTTTTCTCTGGTTGTTATTGTCAGATTACAAAGCTTTGCAGAGTCAGTATAGGAAGTAAGTGAAAAGAAAAGAAAAAAAGCGGGAACAGCAAAGTCCAATTAATGAATTCCCTTAAGTAATTGAAACAAGGAAGTGATAGTGACAAGAATTCATTTATATAGAGTTGTGGCTTCAAGGCTTGCAAGGGAAAAGGTGATTTAACCAAAGTATATGTGAATGTAAGGGTTTAAACACTTTTTTAACTCCAAAAGCATTGCAATAATAAAGGTTGTGAAACTGCAGATCAAGATCACAGTCAACTAGAGCAGAGAATTCTTTGGAGTGTCTTCAGGTTCCACTACCTAAAGCTGTTGTCATCAGAAAACTCATAGTTCCTCCTTTTTTCTGTAGTGTGTGTGCACATGAGTGTTTGTAGATATAAAATATATTTTTAGGGAAAATAAAATTGCTGTTGTTTGTGCAGTGATACTACTTCTCAGTTTTGCCTCAGGATACGTTTAAAACTTTCTTTTCAAGATCCATGAGCAGGACAATTGGTTTCAAGGAACTTTTCAGTAAAAGTTAGGAAAAAAGCATATTTTTGCCAACAGTTCCACAACTGCAAAGAAATGGATATGTCAATTCTTATTGGTGCCTAATGAAGAGAGTAGTTTGTAGTAGACAATATTACTCCTGTTGTTGTGGAGTTTGCCTTGAGTTATGATACCTGGAGTATCATGCATTACATATTTTAGAGTTGATTTGCAACACTTGTTTGTAATATCTAAAGCAATCATTGGCATCTCTAAAGATTTACAGTTATCTTTAAGCATAATGGCATTACAGTTTTCATGCTTTTACATTTGTTATATTTTATTTTTAACTGCTAGCCCCAAATCTGCCAAAATTACCCTCAGTTGTTTTGTCTAATACTGGGTGATGGGCCATAAAGATTTCTAAATCTTGGTTTTACCTTTTTATGATGGCATTTCAAAATATGTATTTTATTTATAGCAGTTGACTACTTATGTCCATAAAATGCTTAACATCTCATGACATACGCTTACAATCTCAGGATAATAAATCTAAGTAGCTCAGTCAACATACAGCAGCAAATATTTTGGTTTTGTGTTTAAAAAAACTATCTGCAGAAAGTAATTTTTTTGTGCTGTAGAAATTTGACTGTCATCAGGATCAAGCTCTTATTTGGTCATTTCAAAGTGAGAACTTGATATTCTGAAGATATACTGTGGAAGTACTACCTGACTAAATCAAATAGCAATGGGAATGCTCCTGTTTGCTTTCTTAATGTATACTAAATATGTGAAAAGAGCAGATTTCATGTCCTAGTCTAGATTACTTTAGGCTTGTTCTGTCAATTAAAACAATTTCAAAGATTCATTGTTAGTCAATATGCTATATTCCTACATGGATCATTATAAAAACAATTACTTTTCCTCCTAGGTAACATCAAAAGTTAGGGTTTGATTCTTTGTGTTCAAATATTTGCATATAGTTCACAAATTAGTGACTAACAGTGTGAATTTCTCAGTCCTCCTTCCACTAATTCCAGTGGAACTCTGATCCCTTTGGAAAAGCCAGAAAAGATGCAGTGAAATCATAATGGGAGACAGGCAGAAAAACACTTAGTAAGTGTTAAATGCTCTAGCCACTTTATCCAAGAATTACACTTAACAACTCTTTCACCGATTCCCTATCTTATTATAGAAAGACAAATGCCTTGAGTGCTCAACTGTTTGTCACATTCAGTTGTGGCCCACCTTTCACTACTGTCCCCAGGATGGTGTAGCACCAAGGAGCTCTGGTAGGCATGTGGAGTTTTCACTTCTCTTTCTAGCTGTGACCAGGACAAGACACTGTGACTTAGTTTCCCTGTTTAAACAGTATGGCGTAATGATTGTTGATGCTTTTTGAAGTGCTTTTCATATTTACAGATGAAAAACACTGTGTAAGGCCTGTGTCTTTTACTTTGCAACAGCTGAATTACAGAAAATTACACTTCTTGTAATCTTGTGGTTTTATCCTGCTGTTGAAAGAGCATGACAGTCATGCAATGCTTGTACAAATACCTGAACTTCAGTTGACTGAAAGTTCAGGACAATTTTCTCTTTATGAAGGAGCATTTAATATATAATTAAGAGTGTTATGTTTTGTTCCTACTGGTCTACACTGAAGACGACAGTGTATGATTTCAGCAAGCTACTTTGGTGCAAGTGTCCTGGCCTTGTGCTAATTTTGCCAGATCTTTTCCTTGTTGGTGACATGGTGTGGTGATTACTGCATGCATATATTATCAGATATCTTTCCCAGAACTTTGGGCATCAACTGCTGGCTGAGAGGCAATAGTGAGAGTCAAGGGAGTGTAACAGTGTTAATCAATGCATCTTTGTACTTCAAGAAGTTGCTAGCAGATATTCCCCTCCTCAACAGTTTGGGAGTCTCCTGATGTGAAATTAGGCAGCTTTCCAGCCAGTCCTGATCCTTTCTGCTGCCTCTTTTGACTCAGCCAGGTGCTTCCCATTCGTGCATCCCATTTGTGCTTGAATGAAGAAACAGGAGACATGAGGGTGAAGAGTAAGGGGCTGAAGGATATTGCAAAATCCCCATTTCATATTGGAAACGTCCCTGCCTACTGAGGACCATATGCAGACAGCTGACAGTTGTTTGGATAGTCCACAAATGGGTTTTTCAGGGTTATGGAGTGTGAATAGGGAGAAAGATCATGATATGTGTGATAACAATGGGAATAAGGAATGTCATGTGGTCAGAAAAGTGATGTGTGTATATTTAAGGGAGTCAGCAAAGGAGTGTTGCATAGGAACAGTGGCACATGTTAATTGCAAAGGAGGTTGGATAATTTGAGGGATCAGTTCAAAATCTAAATGTTTAAAGAATGCTTTCGTTTCAACTGTAAAGGAGTATTCTTGATTTTCAGATATAAAGTAGGAAATTAAACAGAAATGTGTTAATTATTGTGGAAAAAAAAAAAAAAGAGGGAAAATAATTTGATTAACTTCTCCCTTCCATCTTTATTCTTATGGCGGACTAATCCAAGAGTTGTGTTACTTGCTCTTGCCTGTTTTCAATTCAATTTCTTCTAGTTACACAGGGACACTTTACTGCATGATCTAATATCTCTTAGGAAAGAGAGGTGGTTCTTGAGTTGGTATGAACTTCTCTGTGGATGGTGGGATGAAATGCAGAGTTTTAGGGTAATCCTAAGAATTCAGCATTGTTTCACATAATATGCCCACTTACACCTCAAGTTTAAACAGCCTACAACCTATGCCTGTGTTGTATGGTGGTTGTGAGGTGCCAAGCAAGCACTTCTCAGACCAAAAATCCCACTATTTTATGCATATCTAACCAAAACATTTGTGGACAATTTACTACTTTAATTAGCTGTCCTGGCTTTTATGAACTTACATCCCACAATGCTCTTGGATGCAACCAGCCTTCTGGGAAAAGGAGCTCTTGCCATTTTCTCTCCGTTTTATTCCCCAAAAGTTGTCCATTTAGAAAGCAATAATGCTTTCAAAGGAACCAGTGCAGAAGAATATGTGCAGCAGGAGAATAAAATGTCTATAAATTAACTATAATAAAATGTCTACAGAACTATGGTGTTTTTCTAGAATGGGTACAAATAAACATAACCATAGAGCTGTGAAACTATCCTGAGTTTGGCTCCTGGGGTCTGAATCCTGTTCAAAGCTCCAGCTGAAAAGATAAAATATTGCACTCTCCACTTCGGCAGTGCTCTAACATCCTCTACTGCATCCCAAACAATCTCTGCAGCAAACTTCTTGCTGAGACTGAAAACTCTTTAAAACAAGGCCTGGGGACTCATGAGCTTTCTACTCTGTACACTTTAGGCTCACTCCATGAAAAAGTATCTTGCCTAAAAGAGACCAAATATCACACAACAGAGCTGGTGGGAAATTCAAACTGTTCTAAGCACAGAAGTCAATAGTGCTGCTGTAGTGAAAGGTAATGTTCAGAGTGAGATCACCGTGTTATGATCTCATGCTGAACATGGGGACTGTTTTTTTTTTTCTTGAGGATTATGAAACTAGCCTGAGGCCAGTCTGGTGAAACTCTGAGAAAGATACAGAAGGATGTTTGGAGAGCCTGGACTATCAGGGCCCTTATTCCCCAAAAAGGGTAACAGAGGCCAAAAAAAGATTAGAGAGATGAGAGCTGTATTGTTATTTCCAGTGGTCTTTCCATCCATCCCAAAAATACAAGATCTAGCCCTAGACAGAGGATGTGTATACTGAAGCAGTGAATAAGCACAGGCTACAAAGAGGTAAAAGGAAAAATTACTGAAGAGGAACAAAACACCTTGCAGGAATAATGGAATTCAGCAGCCAAAACCCAGTTGTTCAGACTGTAGAACAATCTGTGGAACTGCCTTTGCTTAGCACTTTTAAAACTAGGCTCCAAAAAAACATTTGAAGGTATACTGCTGAGAAACATCTTTCATCCCTGGGCTTACACTAAAGTAGTATTGCCTGAAGCTTTCCTCATATTTTCATATTTTCTTATTAATGATTAAAAACTGAAAAGTATCTTGAAATTAGAGCTGTTTTCAGAAGGAAACCTTCCCAAATTTGGCTTCCTTCAGGTTTAATTTTATGTTGTATTTGTTTCAACTTTAGTAATGATGTTTCATTTATCTGTCAGTGGAAAAATTTTTGCAAAATTAACTTACAAAGTCAAACTAGAAATGGGCTTGAGACACAAATTGAAGAACTAAGCTTAAGAGATATATGTAATTAGTGTTTCTTCAGGAACTGGGAGTGGATGCTGTAGGGTGGCCAGGCTTGGGCTCTGTCAAACTGACAAAGAAAGTGACTTTGTATTGAGGAACTTCTGTTAAAAAAAACACCTCCCTTTCAGATATTCAGAGGCAGAGACTGTCACAATACATGCAGTGCTCTCCATTCACAACTTGTGAAGTTTCAGCACTATCTGGGTAAGGTACAGGTCTGAAATCAACCCTTTCCCAGCTTGGTCTTCCACAATATATCTGACATCTGCTCTGACATTTGCTCTATGAGACATCAATCCAAAACACCAAAAGTTGTTTGAGCATTCAAAATACAAATGTTGATTTTTTAAGGTCATGGATCCAATGCAAGTTTAATATAAAATGGAGTTGATTACGGATTTACACAGAAATTGGAATGCCAAAATGGGTGAAAAACATAGCTTTTTTGCCTGCTTTTCACTTACAGACATTTATGGCAGTTTGACGGCATGATTCAAAAACAAAGCTTGGGCCCTCAGAGAGGCAGAATGACCGCAAGAAAATATTGACTGAATGCCTGCTGTCTTCAACTGCTGAATTTCACACACAGCTTTCCTCAAAAGTACCAGGAAGAAAGAGATTGTGTTTTGAATTTAAAATGAAATTTTACTCTTAAACATTATTTTATAATAATGTAACTGTGGGGTTCCATGTTCATCTCAATGCCCTCCAGATCAAATAAACTCCATTTTCATGACAGAAAAATGCTTTATTTTTTTTCCCTCTTTTTTATTTTTTCCTTCCTCATTGCCAGAAATAGAAATTTAGCCTTGGATCTTAGATCCAAGTCGGATTCTTTCTGGCTTATTTATTGGCAGTCACAAGGATTATGTGATAACAGTAATGTTGCAATTACAATGGTAAAGCTATGCAATTAAAATAATAAATAGACAGTGGATTGGCCAGAAAAAAAATGTCCAGTTTTCTTGCCTATAGCTAGACTGGCTTTATGAAGAAAAATATCACAAACTTCTATTATGGATTGAAGTCAATGGCATTTTTTTGTCAGCAGAGACAAAATGCAATTCAGACACACAGGGACATAAATCTGTTCAGTAAGTCAGTCACTTTTCAGAACACTGCTGCTTAGTTTTGTTACTATTTTTCTCCTTTTGGGTATTTTTTTCTGTCTGGCACAACACAGGGTTAGTAAGTCAGGCATGTTTGGAAGGTTTTTAAAGAAATGAAGCAACAGGACAAAGATCTCTTTTTCTCCCTCTTAATTATACTTCCCAGGAAAGGGCTTGCATACCCATTTTAAAGATGCCATAGGAATGACATGCCTTTTCTAGGATTTTCATATGCAGTTCAGAAGTTACCTGCTTGAGAAATGAGAGCAGGAGCTTTCCATGTCTGCATGTTGGAATCCTCCTAGCTGCAAAAGCAGTGAAAACTGACCTTTGTTCTCCGTACAAGGAGTCTTCTGGCATGGAGCTTAGTTTTCCTACTGCTCTTCACAACTGTAAATAATGTTAGTACACCCTGAATTCAGAGCATGCAGCACTTTACATTACTATTGTGTATCTTAAAATAAACAACATTGCAAGCTGTTTATTTTGGTGTTACTATGTATGCATTTTTTAAACAGTAGTTACTTAAACAAACCTCTCTGTTCCCACAGCACTTAAAAGCTGCTGTTTGCTCATTGTGGTTTTTGGGTTTTGTCACTTTTGTTTTGATTGCTTCTGAAAATCACACTGGAGGATACAGGAGACAGGAGTAAGTTGTACTTGTTCCAAACAAATGCTTCATGTCACAGCTTTTTCTTTGTGCCAGTTTTCCCCATGTTCCTAGCAGAAATAATTTTGGTTTAGCTCAAATGTAGAGATCACCAGTATTCCAGATTGGTGGCAACTGTCCTCAAATACTTTTCTGCAGGCCAGTCAGGCCATGCATTTGTTATAAAAATTTTGACCCTGAGATAGCAAAATTGTTTTAATAACATTAGTACTGATTATTTATTCATTGCTCAGCAAAACAAAAGGTGCAGGGGATGAGAATTTAGGGAATTGAGGGTTTCCACATCTTCTTTCATCCTCTCTCATCAGTCTTCATTCATCCACCATAGAAACCTCAAGTGCAGAGTAAACTTCTGTGGTTGGAAACGCTGATAGGAGGTTGATGAAAAAGCTATTATCAGACATCAACCTTTCAAAGCCACATTGCCACAGCTTTGTGGCCCTCTACCTACACAGGGAACTCAGAGACACTTGCGTGTCTGACACCATTCTACTAGAGGACTAGGTGATCTACACTGTTTTTCACCTGTAGCAATGAGATTTTGGTGATGGCTCTGCTCCTTGCTATGCCATGTGTACTATTCTTGTGGTATATTTGGCTAAATCTTAGTAAAAGGTTAAGGAAAAATGATTTTTCTTCCTTCACTCGCTCTCCCTACATTTGCGAAAGGTGTCTATGGTACCTCATGATTGTGATAGTTGTTCTGTAGTTGCTCTGTTCCACTTTGCCAATGTTTCCTAGGTAATTTTCAATTAGTCCTTTTTGCTGAGAAAGAAAAATACTTATCTGAGTCTGTAGAACTGTGTCTTAAGGAATTAAGAAATCAGGGACTTCCTCTGCATGAATATTGCATAATTATAAGGAAAACTTAGGATAGCATAGCAAGGTGACCATCAGAATTTCTTAACAAAGGCAACAATGGTAGGTTGAGGGGTATGTGTTGTTAGAAATGGCTGGTCATCTTACCAGCCTCTGCCCTCATTTCGGAGTGAAAGTGTGTCTGGGCAGTCCTCAAAGTGCTGAGGTGATTCCTGCTCAGAAAAGGTTTAACAGGAGTGCTCCAACAAACATGGGAGGCAGAACTAAACAGTATCAGGTACTGGACTAGCTCTGTCCAGCCTTGAGATCCAAACAGCAGGAAGGTTTGGTTTTCTTGTGCTTGGATACAGCGGAGAACTGAGTCCAAATTACTCATTTGTAGAACTTGTTGGCTGTCTTTTTGCAACAGAAAGTAATCTCTTCAGTCAACTGCTAATTGCCCCAAGATTTAATCAAGCAAGATTCTTAGATAAGGAAAATTTGTGTTTGAGAAAAATTGTGAATGCAGTTCTTTTGCAACTTGTGTAGACTGTAAACCGTTTTGTCCTCCTTAATTATGGTCTTCAAAGATAAACAGGTTGAAGGGTGTGTTGCAGTCCTTGGCACAAATATAGCATATTTCAGTGCTTTGTTGAGCAAGCTGTGTGTTTTGGAGAAAGAGATAAAAAGTTACTTGCATTTTTTAATGTAGTTAAGATTTATTATTTTTTATTTATAGCTCAGCAGGTGTTGATTTTCAGTGTTGTGTAATTGTTCATATGCTTCTGGACTTCAATACACTGGATAACCCCTGCTCTCTCAGTGGAACTATGTGACAATTAAGAATGATGGGAGCATTTGATAGAAAATTGGCCAACAGCACAGCAGTCCAACAGCAGTTGGACTATGTCATTCTATCTACTGAAGGAGGACAGTATAATGTATCAGTGTACCACAGCTTTCCTTTTCACTCCTAAACTTTTCATCTAATTTGAAGAGCTGTTAATTTGTTTCTTTGCATTTTTCCTTTTCACCTGCTGATAATAGTTCTCCTAATCAACCATGAGTCTTCGACAACCTTTCTTCTGCTTCACTCACTGAGATATGGATTAAATCTGCTTCAATGCTAATACATACATTTAAAATAGTTTTGCATGCTTTTTTCAGTCTAAACACTATGCCAACAGTTTAATTTGTGACTGAAATTACTAACATCATTTACATCTGTAGGTGAACATTCCACCTCTTCTATCTGAGAGACAGAAGATGGCAGAATGATTAACATTTTTTAAATGCTGTTAACAGAAAACTACTTCGTGGCAGCAAAATTTTGTGAGAAGGAGCAGGTAATATTAAATACTTTAAAAGTATTCTAAGAAGTGTTTTTTTCTTAGTTTTCACTAAGTAAAATCTGCTCTGTTGGGCAGATGAATGCTCCACTGGGCCAGATGAGGGTCAGCAGTGAGTGGTGATGAGGCCAAGAAATGATGCAAGTGTGGGAAGATCCCAGAAGTCCCATTATGTTCTCCAGGCTTCTGGTGGGCAGAAGTTTAAAGACTTTCAGAGTTGGAAGTTTACATCCCGATCGTAATGCTTAAGAGCTGTTGATGCACTTACATTTTATTTTCGGGCCTGCTATGGACTGAACTATATATTCGTGAGCTACAGTTGGGAGAGCTTAATTTTGTATTATTTGAATAATTGAGGGCATTTATTAGAATATTTTCTGATGTGGAATGGGACATTTGAATAAGCTTAACATTTCTTGATGTGTGGACCTAACTTTCTAAACTGTATTTAAAAAAAAAAAAAAAAAAAAAAAAAAAAAAAAGTAAGAAAGAAGAGAGAGTGAGGATATCGGTTTACACCTCATTTTAAATTAGACCTGCTTTCTTTCATGTAGCAACAGGAAAAAATTAGCAGCCCTGCAGTTTTCTAAGGAATTTTCATGAAGTTTTGGAAAAATTTTTTCTTCATTTTAAGGGAACCCTAATTAAAATTCTAACCATTCCATGTCTTTCCAGTGTCCTATTCTCCATTGCTATGATCCTGTTCTTCACATGATTGATTCTGGCAAAATAAAACACTGATCAGCCCATACATTTGCTAGAGTGCTTTTAAATAAATATCCCTGCTGTGTCCTGGTAGAAAGCAAACACAGGTTTGACATAACCTAATCATGTGCAAAGCTAAACCTTTAGTAGCTAGTTCTTGCGGACAATTTTTTTTTTTTCCCCCTCCCTTCTTCTTCACGTGGCCCCTTCGGAGCTGCTGGAGGGCGTTGTTGAGAAGTTGCTACCGTTGATACAGTTGCTATTAATCACAGTCCGCCGTGTTGTGACGCAGGTTCTAATAACATCCCATTGAGCTGCCCTTGTATGCTGGAGGCTTACCAACAGCACTAGGCCTTTGATATTCATCTCACACCAGGATAAAGAAAATGTAGAGTTAAAAAAAAAAAAAAAAAAGAAACCCAACTGCAAATAGGCAAAGAACAAAAAAGGGGGAAAACATAGCAAAATCAAAAACAGACACGCTTTCTGTGCGCTGCTTCGTTTACCATGGGAGCAGCAAAGCTATAAATCTCTGCTGTGTTGTTTGAAAATTGAACATGAGGCTGCTAAATTTATCATTCATTCTTTGTTGTTTCTGGATAGTAGCTGCCTGACTTGGCTGACTTTGGTTTCTGTCCCCTCCTCAATAACAATTTTTGTTGTCATCGTTGTTTCAATACATTACACACGCAAATCAAAATTTTACCGGATCAAAGAATATTGGAGGATTTAGTAAAGTGCTCATAAAGGGGAGGAGGAACAAATTTGCTGCATGTTACACATCATGCTTCCTTGGCAACTGACTCCCTCACATTCATAATTACAAGAACATAATTTTTAAAAAGCAGCATGGGTGGGGGGAGGGAGAGGGAGCACTTCCTTTGGTTAAAGACATTCACAACTTTTAAAAAATGTGAGTCTTTGAAAATTAGAAAAAAAAACTTCACCCATATGCTCTGTAAAGATTAAACCTGGAGCCTGATAGAACTGCACAATCACCTTCTTTTGTTAGCACTTCTTGTCCATGTTGAACTGCAAAGAAAAAAAGGTGGAAAGCAAGCCTGCTACAGATGTGACTGGCTATGAATATTCATGAAAAACATTGCTCCTCCTTTTCTACTGGCATCCAAGCCATTCTGATCTCCCTCTCTTTTTTCCTCTTCTCCTTTCCATTCCCTTTCCTTCCTCAAGACTGAGCAAGACTGCAGTTTTATTTCGGTAACAGCCTGGTATGATACAGTTATCAGTGGCCTCCGAAGCCTTTTCTTTCCATTAAGAAAAATAAAAAAGGAAAAAAAAAAAAAAAAAAAAAAAAAAGAAAGAAAAAAAAAAGGAAAAAAGAAAAAAATTGTAATTATCCACAGTTTTATGAATCCACCTCTCCTTAATGTTCATTATTTAAACCAGCAGCAATTACAAGTTCAAAGGGGTTTAGAGGGCCAGCAACCCGCATAATCACTGCCAAATTAAGCGGGACTCATTCGTCACAGAAGAGTACACTCTGAGCAGTGAATCATGCATGCAGTGACAGGCACTGATTTACATAAAGACGAAATCTGTGCCCTCTAGGGCTGAGTGTTACTTTATCTCAGTGGCCCTGTGATATATGCATTTTCTTTTGGTGTTAGGAAGGTTCAGAGACTGATGCTGTCTACTACATTATATTTTATTCTCACTAGCATCACTTCTACTGCCTAAAAAATACTAATAAAATACTGCCTACATTAATTCATATATATGTGTATTTAACTAACAATAATCAAAACTTCAAAGCTCTTGAGTTTTTAAAAGCAAAGTTTTGTCCAGAAAAAAACCCTTTTCTGTTCTGTTACGACACTTGCGAACCTCTTGAATTAGGTGGTGTTTTGTTTTTGTTTTTTTTTTTTTTTCTTTTCCTATTACCAATTTGCAGGTCAAACACTCATTCTGGAAAAAGACTACTTTTATTCTCCACTGCCCCCACTCTCTTCCCTGCCCTCCACCCCCAATGATTTAACATAATATTTTTTTAGTCATTTTAAGTACTTTTACATCTAAGCACATGTACTGTGTCAGAGGCTGAGGCTGAATGTGTTACATTATCCCAAGTTTGCTGACTATCCAAGGTGTTTCAGGTCAGTGTGATTCCTCCTGACAGAGACATGCTATGGGTCCTGGAAAAGCTATATCCATGATGGGGGATCTATACATCTGACAGTGGAAGAGGAATCTTTTCTTTACCTTACTTTTATCATGCTGCTCTGCATCTGATACTGAATTGTTTCAAGATGCTATTATATTTTGCTTGAAGATTAAGTTCTACTCAGTCCATTTACTCATCACTTTACATAAAAGATTTTGATTCCCAGCTGTCACTGAGGCACAGCAGAGTTGACCCCAAAACATCTATGGCACCTTGACACAGATGCTGTTTCTGCATCAACTCTGGTGCAGACAGGAGGTAGTTGGTGGTATAAGAAAGCAACAGCTGTCTGATCAGCCCCTCTTTTTGCTTTGACATGCTGCTGCACTCAGGACTGTGCTCTAGATCTAGCACTGCTGGCTCTCCTCCAGTTGTGTAAGTCAGTCTAGTCTTGGTCCCATTATGCCATTTTAGTGGTGAAGAAGAGCAGCAGTGTTCTGTATGTGAATGCACAAGCTCATTTTTTGCACAATGTCGCTTTCATATGAAAGAGATCCACATTACATATACAAATCACACAGGAAAATATAATTTGAATATATCATGGCACTTACTGTGCAAGTGACTGTGCGTCTATGGTGTCCACCTCAACACTATGTCCTCTAATAGAAGCTGCTGAGGAATTTGAATAATTTAGGTAAACTTAAGACAAATCCTAGTCACAGCATCCTTTTGACTGAGTTACCTATAGCATGTTTGGTGAAGACACTGAAGTTCTTATGAGCATAATTAGGAAACAACTTTATGGCTAGTAAACAGAAATCGTACGCTGAATTTCATATGGATGTAATTTATGCCACTGTAAAATCAGATTAAATGGAAAATTAGTGAAAGGGAGATTATAACGTGGACTAACACTTTTTTGTGATAAGACATAAATGAAAGTGGAGCAAAGTTCTTATGTGATGACAGCAGAATTGTGTGAATTGATTGGTTTAGGTTTATTCTATTATGCATTATGGAGTTAACAAGTCACTGAAAGACTTCAGTCTACTAAGATCAATATTTGCAATATTATGTAACAATTAACTATTTTCTACCTTTCTATTTTATTAAATGACTAAAAGATGTTCAATCACTATTTAAATGTTGGAAAATTCTTTAATGTTACATGATATTTTCAAAGAACATGGAAAGTAATGTATTGATCAATGATTGAGAGATGTGGAAATGAAAACCTTTTTGCCATATTGTGCTCTTTTTTGCTTTATTGAATCAGGACATTTTAATGTGAAGGACTTGGCCTCTAAGAGCCACAGTGGCATGTCACAATCTTTCTTTGGATTTCTCCGGCTTCCATGTACTGACTTTAAATTTCCATATGTTTATTGTGTCTTCTAGAGAAAAGCAAATTGTTGAAATGTTTTAAATCATATGCCCATGAAAGAGTGGTCTGAAAGGAGCTGCAAAGCCTTTGCCCGTGTAATTTCGCTCTTTGAGCTCACTCATCTTCATCAGCACTTTACGTTGTCAAATTTTGTTGACACAGCTTTTCAGAACTGCTGCAACAGGATTCATATTTTGTCATAGTGCCTAAGATTTTTGCCCTTACAGGACAGGAGAGTAAAGTAAGCCTGATTTTGGCTGGATTTAGAAAATAGCACATGGGCATGCCTGGAACTGAGACAGTGGAGTTTTCTCATCCCATCTACCTCATTTTAAACATAAAGGACTGACCTTTGGAACTGGTGGAACTTAGGAAGATAGTGGAATTGCAGGATGCTGGGTCCCAAGGCTGTTTTCAGCAGTGGCAATGCTTTTGGCCCTGAGGGAAAGGAAAACAATAAAAAGAAAGTGTTTTGATTTGAGATCTAATTTATGTAACTATATCTGAAACTGTGTATCAGTATCACCTCAAACCCAGAAATCTGGGATTCACAGCACTCTCGGGCAGGTATGTTGATCTCTGTAAGTTTTTGTGGGTTTTTTTTTTTTTAAAACTTGGGCATCCTTGCTTTCAGCCTTACTAGCTGTGATATGGCCAATATGGTGAATATATTTAAATACTTAACAGTATTTATATTTAAATACTTAACAGTAAATATCTTCTTTCATTCTTGATCTTCTGCATTAGCTTTCAGACTTAATTTATTTTAATTTCTCTGTTTTAACTATGGATGTAGACTGTTGGGAAAGGCTTGGAGGATGCAGTTACTTCAGTGATCAAGTTCTCTTTCTTCTCGGTCTAGCCTGTATGAAATCTTGATGCAGTGCAGAACTGAAGTACCCATCAATGTTCCTTTTATTGTACATGCTTCATATACTGTAGTAAAGTTATATGCATCCACACAGGTTGTTAGGAAAAACTTAACATGCCACTGATGTGCAGTAAGGGACAGTTAATTGGGTAGATGGCCCAAGACTACACCAATGACCAGACCACACTGTAGTGGTCATATGAGAATCCATCTTGAATAAAAATTAAAGACAGATTTTCAGCCAATAGCTGAAAACTAGGTAAAATCCTAGTGTTAATAAATATGTACAGATAAATGAGATCTTTTTCTGTCTTTATAAATCTTGGTACTGTAGATATAGAGACAGGCATCTAGGAAAGATTATAAAAATTAAATTGGCATATGTTTTACCATAATTGGTAAGCTTGTTGTGTTTTTCTATGCAGAAGTATCTTGTTGTGCAGTCCAGAAGCATTCCCAGAAAGGAACATTACTGAGCTTCTTTACTTTCCAAGTGAATGGGGCTTTTTTCACCTCCCCTGCACTGCCACCACGTGTGTTGCGTTAGCCAGAGGCTTTTCCTGGCCCAGCAAACATCAGTTCTCCTTTGAGCAGCTTTTTCCAGTGCCATCTCTCAGTACAGCAAAGTATCTGTGTCCTCTGTCCCTGTGCCCTGGCCACAGGAAGATTTGAGTGGCAAGCCTTCACTTGGTGCTAATGACATAGCTCCAGTGAAATCCAGCTTTTGCTGCCAAGCCTAATGTGCACTTAAGAGCACTGATTTTTTTATCTTGGTGTGTTTGGCCTAGGCCCCTACTTCTGCTCAGAAATTAAGGATCTGCATTTTCTGAATGCCACAAAAGGCATCTTTAAAATGTTGATTTCCAACTTTATTGAATTTAGCTCTGAAGGAATCAGTGCCTGCAGTGGCTAGATAACAATATTGTTTTCCTTAGTTGCTGGTATAAATTCACAGATGCCCCTGCAAAATTGTTGTATGTATCTTTAGAATCAGTTTCAGACTCAGTCTTAAAAGAAAGTGGTAAAGTGGGTCCTATGTAAGCACAATACAATGGTCACTGTACAGTGAGCAGCTAACACTAAGATTAGTAAAGACCCCTAAATTGGACATGCACATATCAAGCTACATCCAGAGCACATATGTGCTCCATTGATTTCTAGGTGTACTTCTGAAGAGTCTGTTACCAGCCAGTAGATTTACAGCAACTCTGAGAGTCCTCCAGTTCATACTATTTCAGCTGAGACTCTTCTAGCCCCTGACAGTTCCTGGAATCAGGGAATGACAAAAGTCACCTCATCTTCACCATGTCTGTGCACTGAGAACAAATTTTTGGACCCATTTTTTTCTGAAATGGAAATCCTTTTATTTCCTCTGACACTTATTGATGCTTAGGTGACTCCTCCAGAAACCAACCATGCAGAAGAATTCAAGGCTTTTTCCTTTTTTTTTTTTTTTTTTTTGGCGTATAGCCAACATCCAGAAATCAAGCTTTAAAAAACTAATTCATGTCACCTAAAAGAGACAGATGTTAATTCTTGTCATAATATTTTGCAGTTAAGTTTTTTTTTTTTTTTTTTTTTTATGTTAACTGTCCACACCTTCAGGGTTTTTTATTGTTTTTTAAATCAGAATCTGTAATATCTGTACCAAAAAACCTAAAAGAGTTGCAATTTTCCAGCAAATGGGAGACTTCATTTTTTAACTGTGTAGAAACGTCAAGAAATATTTAAAATTACTTTTGATAGTGGGTTAGCATGAGTGAAAGTCTTTATCTAAAGATCCCACCTGACTTTGTGAAGCACTTAAAATATTACCAGAAATTTTTTTCTGTGACTTATTGTAGAAATGAGGAGATATGTGAATAAACTATCTGGTGGAAAGGGTTACGCAAAAGGGTTTAGAGATGATAATTAAGTTTTCTTTTGCTTTTGGTTGTGTTTCTAAAACCAAAGTTAAATACTAATATGCTGAGAGCAGAGATCATCCCTATATTTAAGAAACCCTTTCTTTCCTGTTTATTGGTGGAAAAACCAGCTAGATTTTAAACTGTTTGAATGAATATCAGAGAATGGAGGTCCAGCAAGGGTATGGCTTCACTGTTATAGATGATTTTAATATCATTTTACCTTCTAGCCTCATGACCTTAGATCCAGTTGCAAACACCGTTTCTGCTACTGGACTTCTGCTAGTTTGTGTCCCATCTCTGAAACACTATGGACTCAGTTGGCATCATGACCCTTTGGTTAGGCAGCACTATCCTACATCATTGTGCCTGACCAGCTTGGGATATGAATCCAGATTGATTTGTTCTGTGAAGGTTTAGAGTAGAGAAGCATCCATTTTGTCTACCCATGTTATGCAAAACATAATTTTCTAGGTAGATGCAAATAACACTGACAATAAAATAATTAAATAAATAGATTTTTTTTTAATTGAGGTTACCATTCCTTTTTAGTATTCTTTCTATAGACTATTCTGAAACTAATTGACAGCTGTACAAATGATAATTAGACGTATTTATCTGTATGTAGCTTAAATGACTGCTGTTAACTGTATTATATATTATATATGTTATATATAATATATATAAATATATATATATTCTATATATCATATGTATTATATATATTATATGTATTATATGTTAGGAGTATCACCATGTGTACTGTTAGAGGAGCTGTATATATGATAAACCCAAGTCCCTAAATACAGTGTATTGGTAACAGATGTTAGCAGTTTACCTATGTACCTTGCTTAAATTACATGGAAGACAAAACGTTAGGTCATAAAATCATGAACGTTCATTGTGTAATGAGAGGTACTTCAAGACTGAGGTCTCCAGGCTTAGGATACGACCAGGTGGGACTGATCCAAGATCTTTAGAGACAGTGTAAAGTGTTGCCATACTGATGAAATATCTGGGATACTTCATCAAAAACTCCAACTGCTCAATCAACATAACATCTTACATGGTGCATTGGTTGAGGGTTTTTCCTATATGGAAACATAAACTTTCTTTTTTTAGCCTATGTTAGAAGACAACAAACTGGAGTATCTGAGCAGCTACTACAGTGCTGTAAATGAAGAGCACCAAGGTTAGTGTCTGAGCCGCAGGGAAAAAACCCAAAACCAGCAGGGCAGCACTTACATGGAATTTCGTGTTGTCAGATCATTTGGTTTCACCAGAATGGCTTTGGTTTACTTTCCTCAGATCAGTTTAAAAGTTGTTTAGTGCTTCAGGAGTTTCTACTCACTTCCTGATCGGAAGGAACAAAGTCAAACCTATGGAAACTATGTATGCAATTGGCAAGGATTTCAAAATTGGTGTGTCCTTTGGTTCACAGACTAAGCTTGACCTATATATATATATATATATATATATATATATATATATATATGTATATATGTATATATATATATAGACACACATGTGTGCTTCATTAATGGTAATGGGGAGTTTTCTGACATGACTTCTCATGCATGTCTCATACAAATAAAATAAATTGTGCAGTCTTTTGACATGATTTATATACTTGGAAGTTGATCTAAGTCTCAAAAAAAGCTAATAGAGAGTCATCCTTGAGAACTAAAGCCAACAAAGATAGTCACAACCTTTCAGTATAGGCTTGGATTTTGGCAAGAGTTTTTGGTCTAACAGATAAATATTTTAATTAAGTTGCCCCTCAAGATGTCAGAGATGCCTAAAAACTGACATGTCTCTGCTTAAACACCAACAAGAGTCATTCAAATGAAAGAGGGAACCAAGCCTTTCCACAGCATCAAACCTGTCTTGCAAGTTACTCTGCTGGAATGCTCTTCAGTGCTTTCAGCTGAGACAGACAGCAAATGTGTCAGCAGGATTGTGGGCAGGGTATGCAAGGCAAACATTTGTGCACAGAGCCCAGGATTTGAAGAGCTCAGTCAAAGTGGTGAGCACTGTTGAAAAGTTGTCCGTTGACATCGTGGTTGGTTCTAAACCTGGCCATGGGAACGGATTTGAAGTTATTTTCACATAGGTCACTCAGTGCAGCCACTGAGTGAAAGATTCACTGATTTGATTCAAATTCAAGTCAGTGTCAGAGCAGAAATACAAGAAGATAAAGACACGTGCACATGCAGTGCAGCATGACTTTGGAACTCTTTTGACAAATTTATAAGAAGTCCCCATCTTCAAATATTTACATGGAAAGTGAATAGGGAAATTCTTTTCAATGAATCTCTGGATCAGCACTATACCAATATGTAGTATGTTAGATTTCTACAAAGACTATTTCTATTATACATGTATTTAAGAGACATACTGCTATATTGAGGGCAGAAATTTTTTTGATGAGCAGAAAAGATAAATGTTCCTCTGGATGAAGAAAGGGATAGAAAGCTGTAGAGTACTCAGTGTGATAAGTATTAGAGAAGTAAGGCTTGAGATAGGAATGTAACACTGGAATTATTTAGATAACTTGTCTTGAAGTTTCTAAGCCATCAAAAAAGATAACAAATATCAAGTGAAATATTTATACTTTGGTTGCATACCATGTGCAGAGGGAAGATAGCTCAGCCTTTTTTAAAAACATTTTTGTAAGGCAAACAGATATTTCATATACTGGATCCCTGAAGGCAGTTGCCAAAATTAAGGAACTGCTAAAACTGAAGTTTGGGGTGTGGCAGCAGTATGAAGTTTTGAATGTAATCTTTTGTTACAGAAATATTGCAAGTGGGATTTTCAGAAATCTCTGAGACAAAAGCAAGGTTCTCTCATTAACCAGCTATATAGCATACTTCCGCATATTCAAAAACTAAATACAACTTCAGATTTGCCTGGTGTAGTGTTATGACCTCAGATACAGACAATAGGCTCAAAAAATGCTTTATAGGTTGCTAAGTGAAGGACTTTGAAAGAAGAATGCCAGATATTTTCTTTATTTTCAGTTCTACTCTCTGTAAGCTTTGTGGTGAATGAAGTTTGTATCTTTTCACTGGAAGGTGAGAAATTTTATGTATTCATACAATTTAAGACTGTATCATGTTTTGTATATGCAATGGATATTTTCCTGGGGCAAAGAAGTGACATTTCCCCAGTCCAATTGCTGCTGAGATTTAGGTCTAATACAAAAAAAATAACACATTTTAAATAAAACCCAACGATGACATTTTGCATCTTGTTAGGTTCCCTAACTGCAGGAACCATCAACATGAGCTAGCATGGTACAGTACAGTACAGTGCAGGAATCTTCACTCACTACTTAAGTGCAGATAATTCTGTGATACCTTCCACTCTTAGAGAAGCCCTTAAAGTACAAAACAACATAGCACAGAAGCAAGGGTAAACACAACGACACCCTGTGAAGTTATAAGTTGAAACTTAGATAGGCAATGGGGACTTGGTGATGACACTGCGGTTAACATTTGTACTTTATAGTTTTCAATGTTTTGCAGACTTTAACAAGAAATGCTAGCAATCATAATAGAATTTTGGCCCTTAACACCTTTTCAGTGAGATAAAGTGGGAAGAATTTTTTTTTTTAAGTTTTGTTGGGGAAAAAAAATGCAAAATGTCCCACCTGATTTCCTAAAGGCTCAATCCGTGTCTGTCACAAAGACCATAGTACATGGCAGTGCCTAGTAACTAAGAAAATCAGACTGCTGATTCGATAACAACAAAAATGTTGTTAAGTCTTTGTCTTTACACAGATTTGTTCAGCACTGAACGTAATGATGAATCTTTGTTGGGAACATTGAACTACAATGGTTAATAATAATGAAAGATCAAAGATGAACTCAGATGCCTGATCTTAGACAAGACTGAGAGAAAATGGCATGCTGACTTTCCATCAGCACATTAAAAAAGAGAAAAATATTAACTTTTTTTTCCATGTTGGCATGTCATGAATTGAGAAAACTGGACAATAGACTACAACTCTTCCCTTTCTCATTGTCCTTCTTACCCCAAAATAAACTGGTTTTATTTTCTCTCTCTTTTATTTGTTTTGTGGGACTCAGAACTAACTCCAGCTCTCAACTCCAGCTGTTGTTGAGAATCCAGGTAGAACTTTCACCCACCAGCATTTCTGCGGATTCTTGTCTCTGGCAAATCAGTATTTCCCTTGCACCTCTATCCATTGAAATATTCTTTCTAGCTTCAAAAAGGTTCACTTCTCAAAAGAATCAGTAATTTCAGAATTGCTACATTTCCACCTCCTACTTTCATACAGTTTAAGAGAATTCCAGCAGCATATTTGTTTCTTTAATATAATCAAATGTAAATGAGGTAGGATTTGGGGTATTATTCATCAGTGGTGTTGTGTAAAGCCAGGTGACCAACAGAAACAAATCGTGCAATAAGAGATCATGTAGGAATTATGAATTGGGTTCTCAGGATAAGAGATCAATAGAAAGTCTCATCAGTATACAGGTCTGTTGACTACACAGCCTTCTTTCCCACATCTGGAAATTCACAGGCTCCATTAACTTCCAAGGGCAGATTATCAAAATAGGTGCATTGCACTGTCAAGAAATAAATACCCTGAACAGAAACTGAAAAATACTGTGGGCATTCTCTGTGAATTCTTTTGTCCTCCAAACTACAGATGTAACAAAAAGAATACATTAGGTAATGCTCTGATCCAGGGTGGTCAGTTGGGGCAAAATCTATGCAAAACGAACTTTAATTGTAATTATAAAAGCCAGAAATTCTGAAATAAACTGGAAGTAATATTAACAGCATAACAGCTGTGATAGCAACAGACAAAAGCAATTTAAACAATTCCATCAGCTAAAAAAAATCAATTAATTAATTAATTAATAATTAGTTAATATTATTAGAGCACAAATTTCTGAACTTCACTTCCCTGAAAAATCTTGGTTTGGAAATTACTGGGAAAGCTGAAGATAACATGTATATAGAAAAGTACCTCAGTTAAATAAATAAATAACTTAGGCAAATGTATGTTGTAATTTTTGTAATCTCTATAGCTGTTGTTGTTATACTTGTCTATTTATATTTCAATGAATGAAAGTAGCTGATTTTGCTGCCTTTGTTTTTTACAAAGCAAATTTAAATGTAGAAAAATCTGTCTGCAGTTGTATGTCAGAATCCACAGCACTTGTAGAGAGTCCCATTGAAATCCAAATATGGATATGGGAGATCAAGTTGAAATCTGTTGGAGGGGGAGCAATATGACTTCATTGCCCTCTATCGCCATTTTTTTTTTTTTTTGGCTGCCTTGCAGTGAATAATCAACTGAACTTGGATGGCAAAGAGAAGTTGCTATATAGGCTGCTGAGCTCTACAGCTAGCAGACCTGCCAAGTCTTAAACACTGAGAAAGAGACATTTGTCTGACTTCTTTCACACTGTCCCATGTATTTTCAGAAAACAAGTCATGCACTTGCAGCTTTACTTTTGGGCCACACAATTTCTGTTCTGCTTCATGATCACTTGTGCCAGACAGACCTATAGACAGTTAGATGTAGCCTGGGCCATGGGAAATCGAGGAGTGGGAGAGAAACTGCTGCACCAAGCTGCTCTTTAGAAGTGTAAATCTAGCAATCAAAAGGGCCCTGACAGAGCCATATCTGGTACATGGACTCTCTGCTGTTATGTGAGGGGCTACATGCCTCCCACCCAATTCTTCCCCTTTTTCTTGTTCTGCAGTGACCAGACATGCAGGGACACATGCACAGAGGCCTTGGGAAGTTGAAAGGTCTACAATGCCACTATATAGCTGGGAAGAATATGCTTCTTGTATAAATATTAAGATCACATGTCTAGGATTAATTCCTGTGCTTTCAAAAACCTGAGCTCAAGTAAGTGAAAATAGATTGCAGGCAACCTTCTACAGCAAGAAACATGTCTTGAGAGTTAGCACTGAGGCTTCATTTAATTTTCTCATAATCAACCTCTTTTGCCATGATCTAGAGGGGAAATAGTCTTCCTAGGTAAAGTTGCTGGGAGCTCTCATGGATGCTGATACCCATCACAAGCCTCAGTCTTCTCTTCAGCACATGCCATAAGCAGTTGACATAGCACTGAAAACAGTAGAAATAAATTATTGAGCAGCTAATACGGTCATCTCTTTCCTTTTTTTGAGTCTGTCTTTATGTCTTTCATTCATGTCCTCTTTTGTGGTGTCAAATGAGTTTTCTGAGCTTAAAATGAGTGCTAGCAAGGACAAAATGCATACCTGTGAATAGTTACCACTAGTGGTGTATCTGTTAAAAAACCCTTAGAAATAATTTTGCACCTAAGCAATATCAAGTATTAGAAAGAACTGTAAAGAGCAGTGCTATATTTTTTTTTTCTTCTGTTGTGGGATACTGAGACTAGTCAATAGAGATCCTTTACTGAGCTTTCCATACCTTCCTTTAGACACCACATTGGAGAAAATATTGCCAGGGCCCGTTCTCTCCTATGAGAGCATGAGAGATAGTGAAAATACCACAGTAGTTAACATCTTTTGAGCTATGTTTCCTGGATTACATTTTGGCCTATGATTCCAGTACATAGTGGAGAAAGTCCAATGAAGGGTCATGAAGATGATTAAGGGAGTGGAGCATCTTGCTCTGTACGAAGAAAGGCTAAGAGAGCTGGGACTCTTTAGCCTAGAGATGAAAAAGCTCAGGCTCAGTTGGAATCTCATCAATATATAGGAATACCTGAAGGAAAGTGCAAAACCAAAGAGAGACGCTCTCTTCTCAGTGGTTCCCAGGAAGAGGACCAGAGACAATAGGCACCAACTGAACCACTCTGTGAGGATGACTGAGCACACACATAAATTGCGCAGGGAGGTTGTGGAGTCCCCATCCTTGGAGGTGTTCAAAAGCTGTCTGGACCTGGTTCTGCAAAACCAGCTCTAGGTCACCCTGACTGAGCATAGGGGTCAGACCAGATAACCTCCACATATCCTTTCCAACCTCAACTATTCTGTGATTCTGTGAATAATAATGCTTTTTTGTCTGCCTTAATTTCATTTGTTATATTCTCATTCATTATGCTTTACACTTGGGGAAAGTTGTTGTTTGAATTTTATTTGGTTTGTTTTGTTCTGTTTTGTTTTTTAAACTATGTGCCAAAATTAATTTAGTTTCAGAAAGGGAGCCCCACAGCTATTTTTAGAGAACACCTATCTCTTGTACATTCTGCAGGCTTAGAAGACCTTTCTTCAGCAAGGTGCATTGCCTCCCTTTACTGTTAGTATATTGCTTTCAAGAACCAAGAGAAGGTTTGCCTCCCATCACATCAGTGTGAGCTAGGCTGTAGCACATACCATTTGGACTCACTTATCAACAGTAGCCTAGGCATTCAGGAACATTCCTGAGAATGCCAAGGTGCTAGGAATAGTGTGAATTTTCTGTAGCAGTAACCCCAAAATCTGTGCAGTCTGTGGCACTTGGAGAGCTGTATTGAGGAAGCAGTTGGAGAGAAAGATAGGAAAGGATGCCTCTGAATTTCTGAAAGATAGGTTCACTGCAAAACCTCTACCTGGCAACTTTCTGATAAGGGAGAGGTACAGTTTTGGGCAAGGAAGTGTGGGCAAGCAGTGGGTAAGCAGTGATGGAAAAATCATTTGGTCAAAAAATGAGGAAGTTGAAGCCTGAGATGTCCTAAGTGTGTATGTATGATGCACATACTGTGTGTGTGTGTGTGTGTATATATATGTATATATATGTATAAATATATATATATAAAAATATAGAACACAGGCATGTGCTATTGGTCATCAAAACCAGGGAAGTGCAAAGAGGAGAGTATGGTAATTTTTTCACTACAGCTTGAATCTTAAATTAATCTAGATGTTAGGGCAAATCAGCAAAGACTTATCAATCAATACCAGATTAGCTTTACCTTGTTCAAATAGTATAGCATACAGGAATATTTATCAGAGTTAAGTCCTAGCCAGTCCTACTTAAAAGTTCTAGATTTTTCCATGCAGACTTTTCATCGCTTTGCTCACATAGACTTCCAAAGAATTTATCCTGAGGGGCTATTTCTTCTTGCATTGCAGTTACAAGGCATTAGTTCATGCACTGCCGGTATGTCAAAACGTGTAGCTGATAACTTGGTTACATCATTAGTTATTCCTACCTCAGGTGGAAAAATAATAGCTGTCTTAAAGCACTGCTCAGAGTGCGTGTTCTGCAGATTCTCACAGAGGGACCTATGGTTACCTCAGCCTGATGATTGCTCTGCATTCTTGTGATGTAGACACCAAGAGCTGTTGAAAATAATTGAGACGCTTGTCAACAGAGTGGGAGACTGGACTTCATCAAAACTGTTTTAGTCTCCAGGACTGATGACCTTTTGATGGAGTTTGTTTTAGTTAGGAATTAAGTGTCCAATCCTGTGGAGTGTGAAGCGCCTTCCCTGAGGTGCCGAGTATCCCTGTTTCTCTTGCAGCTGCTCTGGTGCTAAGCATCTCTGTCAAGACATTGAGCACTTTGCAGAATAGGGGTTCAAACTGCTTTAGAAAGGAGAGACAAGATTTTCACTTCCATTTTTTAAGAATAAATTTAAATTTGAAATACAGAATTGTTATGAGTAATCCTTTGTTCATTGAGAATGAAAGCCATGAAGGAAACTAATGTAGCGATCCAAACTAAAACCACTTTGTTAGCTAGAACTAGGGTACAAAGGCAGGTACTTTATTGCAGGGAAAATACATGCATACCATTTTGCAGAAGAGGAATTCCAGAAAGAGTGTAATTCCCCTATTGTCCTCTGCTGTTAATATTAGTATTACAATGCTGATCAAAATGTTTTAAGAAAAATAAAAGGTTTCTGACTTGTTATATGTTTCCAATTTTTTTTTTATTGCTGTAAACTGAGCCAGCTGATGAACAGCCTCTAGGGACAAGACAGGATCACCCTTGTTTCCTGTTCAGCCTTGCTCCAACAAAAAGCTAATGAAAGAAAAGAACATAATGGCCTCCCAACCCAGGTAAAAGGTTCAGAGAGTTCACAGGTCAATTGATTCCTAATCTTACTTTATGTTATATTTCAATCAAAAAAAACCCAACCCAAAGCAAAACCACTCCAGTCCAATAGTGCAAAGGTATGTTTGGCAACAACATCCTGATTTTACATTGTCTTTGAAAATTAAGTGTTAAACCTCTCTCAGCAGAAGGACACTATGTGAAGTGCAGCAATGAGCATTCTAAGCAATTTGAAAAATTGCTCTGTTTAGCTATATCAGTATGGATAGTGGTATATCAGCATATATATGCAGACACAAATATATTTCAAGGTGGAAATATTTAATTAGCCCATCTGCAAGCATAAATAGCAAATCTGCATTCAATACATTCTCAATTAATTTAGTGGAAATTACACCACTGACCATTTCTTTGCTGCACTGTTTCAGAATGGAGAAGGGAGAGATATTAGTTGCATCACTGTAGAGCAATGAGATTTCTGTAAGTCGTGATCTGCTGGCATGTAATAACTCGATCTGCTTCATGCAGACAAAATATATTAAAAGTATGGACGAGTGAAGTTTGTGCCCCAGGGAGAAGGCAAGATAATGCATTGAAATTGTTCAGAGGTAGTTAGATACCTAATGGTCTAATATGTGAGCTATGTGAGGTCTGGGGTCTGGTTCTCATAAATTCTGGCTAGACTGATCCTGTAATTTCAAGCAAAGGATAAAAGCGTTAACCAGAGTCATCAGTGTTCAAGGTCCATGATGCTGGATATTATTCATGTAAAGATTCAAGAAAAACACTAAAAGGAAAGCTCTGGAGCATATGTGTTTATATGTGACAATGTATGTATATATAAAAATATGTGCTGTATTCCTTGTGTATGTGTAAGATATATGCACAGGAACATGCACACTGTAAATGTTTACATTAGCATATGTACATGATAACAACTGAATAGCCAAAATAAGAGCTTTGTGTTATGTGTTTTGTGTGTTTGTTGTGTGGTGTGGAGGGGCTTTTTTTGTTTGGTTGGTTGTTTTTATTCTCTTTAGCAAGATAATCTACAGAAAAACAAAATGCTAGATCTCATTTTACTACTGTTACTTTGTAATATACATTGTATATCAGCAACTTTTTTTACACTTGGCATCTACATTTTTTTTAAAGATGCCTTGTGTTAATACATATTAGCAAAACTTGCTTATGATTACAGCAAAACATGGTTAATGCATGCTGATACACTTGTTTTCTCACTTTATACAGCAACTCTCAGCATATTAAACTAGTGAGGTCGTTCCAGTGGCTGAATAGTTATACACCAGACTTGTGTATTATGCTTACTGATAAGTACATGAATGTAGTATAATATTGCCTTAATTCACACTTATAATTTTGCATCATCACTGCACACTAATCAAGAATTTGCTGCTTCAAAAACTATATAGCTACAGAGTTGAAGTTAAATGGCAAGAAAAAAATCATAAAAACTAGCCCTTATTACACAAACTGTACAACACAGCATAGATAATGAAAATATGCTGGACTCCATAGATTTCATTTACCATTGTTTCCTTAAGCAGTATCTGAGTTATATTTGTCCTGTGGCTTTCTACTGTTATGAAATATAGTCATTCTATGGCTGTAAAATATCACCTGGATTTACTTAAATCTTTGGATGGAAATGGGAAAGAATCTCAGTCACATACACCTGTCCACCCCCCAGAGTGAGTTCTCCCCAGCTTCATGGGCCCTGACCACCTTGTTTTCTGGACTCCAAAGAGTTTGACCCCGGAAGGGAAAAGATCACGTGATGGTAGAGGGATTCTTATGTCCTTCTTGATAATATGATTGTTTTCTCTTGCATCTAAGTACATCCTGATTTAAGAACTCTGAGTTTTTGTCTTCCTGAGTGTGCATGATTTGCAAATATTTTAGTAACTAAGCTATAACTCCTTTTGCCTTGATATATATATTTTAAATTTAAACAGCAGATAGGATAGGAAAGCAAATCAACAAAGGAAGTTGCTACATTATCTTTAATTTTTTTTTGTCTGTGATGTATCGCTGTTTACTTCTTTCCTGTTCTGTAATGAATTATTCCCTTATGAACTCATGACACAAATTCCATATTGTTTGACACCAGAGTCTATCTGCATCGTGTGAGATCTTCTTAGATGCCCAAAAGACTGAGAGGAAGTTAAAAGGGGCTAGAGGATGAGTATTGCAGGTTACAGTGCAGCATCTCCCCCCGCCTTCAAATTTAACTAGGTGCATTTGGAGGGTATGATGCATTTCTGCAGTGTTGTCAGCTGTGAGCCAGTTTTACAGAAGGAAGTACTGAGGCCATGATTCCAGTGAGGAGGGAGCTGGAGCTGCTCTGGTTTTGTGCAACTGCTTTCTTCATCTTCGGGATGTGGGAGAGAGAGAATATAAAGAATCCTGTTAATGTGCTGCTTTTGACCTTGTGTTTTCCAGGGTTTGCTTGAGCTTAAAATGCTGCATTTTAATTTTAAAAAGTTGCCTCTCCTGGAGACTTACTCTGATTCAAAATACGGACCTCTTTTTGAAAAGAGCGCTGCTTTTAATGTTATTAAGTGTAGCGTTCTGTGTAACGTTTCCACATACGTTTTCAATTAGTACTTTGAAAATTACAGATTTTTCTCAACCCTTAATTACAGGGCAATAACACACCCATGTCGATTTGACTGACTCATTTGGATGACAAAAGCAGAGATCATCTGGCAGTTTTATAAGGACAAACTATCCAAAACTGCATCTAATTTTGAGGTTCTCAACTCAAAATTCTTTATTTTGTACATGAAAAGATTGAAAACACAGCCAAACTATACAGTTATATGTGTACTACTTGACATGTGAAAGCAAATTATTTAGGATTGTAGCACCTGAAAATTAAAGGTCAAATTAATGCCTCTTGGATAAACTGCCCCTTGAAATTTTAATAGTAAGTTTTATAGAGCAATTGCAAACTATCTAGAGCTGCTTTTCAGTAATTAGCTGAGCTATTAGGTGGAAAATTGGCAGACTAATGAATGATTTAAGACACAAAAACTCAGCTTGCATTGGCAGGATTATGGAAGGATTAGATATTTTCAGAAAATGTTATAAAAGATAACACAGTTGATCCAAAATTAAATATGTTTCAGCATAGTAATGTATTTTTTCCTGTATAAGCTTTTAAAACCTATTATTTTCCCAAAATGAAAATCAAACATAGGTGCTAAGAATAAAATAGCAATCCAAGAGGCCTCTGCTTTTTCCAAGATCAGAGGTATGTGTCTGCTGGCTTCTTTCTGTCTATCTAATTTGCTCTGAGGAGAGCAGAGACTATACTGAAGTACCTAAGGAGTATCAGAATTCCTTTAAGTTCCAGTGTTTTGCCTCCTTCAGGGAATGGATCAGACAGTGAGTGCACAGGGACAACGTGACCTGTGAATACTCACAAACCAAAACACAGCTGGCAGGTCTAATTTTAGTTTCTTTAGCCTTGATCATGTCCCTTTAATGTATTGAGTGGAAAAAGAAAAGCGCTTAAAATACATCACAGAAGGTCCAAATTCCTCTTTAAATAGTGCCTCTACACTAATGTGTTTTTCCTCAACTCTGGTTTTGTTTAATTTTTCGTGGGATTTTTTTTTTAAATGCACATGAAATTTGCCAGGTCATCAGCCCTGGAGACAGAAGTTCCCTATCAACAGAAAGGTTACTGCAACGCAAAGTGGCAATTTGCATTCCCTACAGCACTTGCTGTGCCAGAGCCCTGACCTAAAAGCACCACCTTTAAGTTTGAGAATGTGGTTTAGTTTCCACACCTCATTCCCAGACACGTCTTTGACAAGGGGACAAACAATAGGATTTATTTTTATTCTCTATTAAATCTAATGGGAGGAAGACAGGGCTTCAGACCTTGACTTTTCTCAGTATCATTTTGTATGGCTTTTTGAAATTCTTTTCCAAGCTGCTGAAAAAGCCGGGGATTTCCATGCAGACATGCAATGCAGAGATTGCACGAGTTATCAAACTATGCTTTAAAAAGCTTTCCTTTCAGTGAAGCTTTAAAAACTTCTTCCTTCAGTGCTCAATATCCAAGCCATTTTCTACAGCAGACAGTTTTTATCTTTCAAGTGCCAAAAAGATTCATTTTCCAAGTGCCAAGTTCCTAAGCAAAAAGGCCTTGTATTTCAGCAAATGTGGATTTCTGTTTTACAAACATATAGAGAGGCAGTTTTGAGGGAATTTCATGCCTAAAAAGCTAACTCAGTGTTTTATCACAACATGACACTGATTTGGTATTTCTAATTGCAAGACTGTGTAAAAAAATTTACAAAAGATTTATTAGAAAGCATAACTTTTGATAAAACTATCTTTTTCTATCTACTTGCTGGTTGGTTTGTTTGATTGTTTGTTTGTTTTTAAAATCTTAATCTGTCAGTTAAGCATCTCTTCTTGGTCTGTTTCTTTCATTTTCCTGGAATTCCTCAAAATGTAGGTATATGAAAAGCAGAGTGTTCAGAGTGGGCAAACTAATATGCAGCACTGATCCCATCTTATAAGCACACCAGCAATGAAGAGAAATAAAACATAAACAGACAATTTTCTGTCAGCTTGCATAGCCTACTAGATCTGAAACTTGAGAACTTTGTGCTGGGTGCTGTTGTGTAACCCTGTCCTATTTGGAATACATGAGCTGACCATAAGAAGCAAACACTTTGGTTCTGTCAAACATTTTGTTTCTAGTCCAATGGACTCTTTCCTATGATCAGATGCCACACACACTTTCAGGAAGCCAGAAGGAAGTCAGAAATTATTTCCTGGAATCCATGTTATAATCTTAATGCAGAACCCAGAAAAATGTGTTTTTACTCGTATGTGCAACAATTCCAACAAAATCCCTCCAAATTAAAATGTTTTCCTTGACTTTTCCAGATCAGTTGGGCCATTTCGGGTCATGGTAATCTTTGAGCATTAGTCAACTTGTACAGGTAGAACATTGAGAGGCCAGAAGCTTTGCAGGTTTGTGGAGTTGGTAGATACACAAAACTCGGCTTTCAAGCTCTCCATGTTGTCATGAATTGCAGAAAGGGAATATGGTAATTTTGCAAAGTACATTTTTATTGTTCTTTTGGCCTTCTTCTTCTCTTTCTCTCAACAGAAAACCCATTTCGTATATAGTCCTCCCATAGTCAAATTGAAGGAATTGGGCTTCAATTAATGCTGCTCAGTGATCTATAAAATGCAGTGCAGTGGATACAACACCTCTGAGACAAAGTGTTGTGTTAGATAATTAAAGTAATAGTACTCTTCTTACAAAGATTAAAAAATTGTCTTACTAAAAAATTATCCAACATCAAGAACTATCTTAACTGCTTTGACTAATGAAGTTAATTTGCATTTGCTCTGACCAGTAGAGCTGATGAAAAAGCAGGGAAAGTAAACAGAGAAAACTATATCAGTTCACGAAAAATTTTCCATGTGAGAGAAACAGCCTAAACTTTTCAGACAGCTTAGAGGTACTATAAAGATATTCACAAAATTAAATACTTGATCCAATTAAAATGTCCTACAAACACCTGACATATTAAACAATTATATTACATATAATGAGCTCTGTTTTGAAGTAGTTTTCTTGAAATAAAAGTCCATGCCTATAGACAGCACCAATCTTGGGATTTAAAACATTTATTTCTGATTCCTAGATATAGGTCATACCAATAACTTCAAAATAGCATCATGAACTAATTCTCAATATCCTGTTTAGGACCTGTTAGCTAAAATGTCAGTAAAAATTTAAGGCAAACTATATAGAGGGGGGAAAAATAGTGCACAATATTTAACTTAAATAATGCTAAAGACTTTAGTGATCCCGTTAGTGAGAGGAAAGGATTTTACAGGAGTTTTTATTTATTAGGAGTGTGCTTTTGCTTTCCCTATAAAAATATAACAATTTGTCCACAGCTAAGTGTTAGCAAAAATTACACAAAGTTAGCAAAAATTTCACAGATGCTTACTGAAGTCTTTCCTGGTTTGGATAACTAAACCTTCAGAATTTAGTCTTAAATAGCCAAAATCTTGAATTTTAGACCACCTTGTGCTTGTGAAACTGAACTCATGCTGTAGAGGGACTACATGTACTATTGCAAGGCTAATTCCAAGTATCTGAGAGTCATAGCCAGGCACTGAAGCAATGAACTATTATGCCATACCTACGATTCCTTCTGATACCCGGGACTGTGATGGAGGAAGCTGCCAGAGTTAAATGCAGAGGGGACCAAAGCTGTCCAAGAGAGTGAAGTATGTAGCTTGTGTCACACTGACAGATACCATGAAACAAAAGCAGAGATGAAGAGGGATGGCTGAGTAAGGAGGATGACAGTACCCTGGGAAATGAGGAGACTCCAGTTGTAAAGGAGTAGAATTGGAGCACTGAGAGAAGGTGACTGAGAATTAATTAGGCTAGTTGGAATGAACTCCCACTAATGCACTCCTTTGAAGGCTTTTGTAGTGGCAGACATTGGTGACAAACATTAAAAGAAAAATACCAGACAGTTTTACATTACTCCCCTGTGGCTCCTCTTGCCACACAGATGTGGGATGGAGAGGATGCAGTCCCTGGTCTAGGAAGGTCCACAGCAATGGGGAAGGACCATTGCAAAGGAAGTCCTGCTCAGAGCTGGAGCAGTGCACACTCCCTTTTTCCGTGGGGGGTGCTGCAGATGCCAGCATGTACAGGCTGGAGCATGTTCAGTACAGATGGAGTCTTTGAAGAATTTAGCTGACAAACTCTTAAATGTCTTTACTAAACTAGTGCTAATTGAAAATTTTCAAAGGTTTATAGCTTGGCCAAATGTGGGTGGATTTTCAAAGAGATGGCAAAAGGCACATCCCCAAGAGCAGGGCCATCTCTTCTCCAAATGTTATGCTTCTGTTCCAAAGCACATTCTCCTCAATTAAATATAGGAAGAAACAACATACCAATATTTTCTTTAATTTCATTTTCAGAAATGGCTGAATCATTTTTGCTAAAACTTTCCAAAATAATTGAGGCTTGGGCAGATATCCTGCAGACTAAATATCAATTTAGAAAGCAAAGTTTAGGAAATTGAAATACTATCTTACAAGAGGAATACCTGTTCTGTCTAAAATAAACTGAAAGGTCAAATTTTAGGAGTCCTTTTCCAGAAATTAGGAAGAGAGGGACTAGTAGTAAGTTGCTGCAGATTTGTAGCACTGCTCATGAGGACAGAATTTGTCTTTAAACGCACTCCTCATATTTAAATGCTTACACAGGTAAATTCAGTGCAGGTATTACTAGTGAGTGATTTGCCTGTATGGGAAGGTTACTTCTGTGGTGTTGCCAAATGTAGTGAGGCTTTGGCAGTCACACAGTGATAGCAGATCACCCAGTCTTGTACATTAAAGCTGCTTCAGGGCAGCTTTAACTTCTGTATCTAACTTGCTCAAAATGCTTCTACAATTTGAGTTGTAGAGTTAGTTGTAGATTTACTCATTCAAAGAATGTCCTGTGCCCTCTCTCTTCACCCTTGGATGTGTTACTAATATCCTGACCAAGTGCCCTTCTGCAGTGTCAGAATTTCCAGCAGGTGAATACTGACTTTGCATTCTGCTTTACGAAAGAGCTAGAGGTTATATTTTTTCTGTTGCACCCAGACGAATCTAACTAACACAAATTTTAACCATCTGTATTAAAGCAATGATGCACATTCTTGAGGCCGCTGGAGAAACAGCTCATTTTAACATATATCTAGAATACTTATCTTTACGTCCCATCCCCCACTCCTTTTTTACAGAAATGGTGGATAATATATTTCCCTTAGGGAGGATTTAAAAGCATTTTGTATTATGATGGCTAACATGTAGGCTCTTATTACTGTGGGAATGAAGCCTAGTTTCACCAAAACAAAACTTATTTCCTCTGGATAGCAAGTTCCACACTGGAATAGGCATCAAAGTGATTGTCAATTCACACAGTAACTTTTGCACTGCTCACGTAATTCAGGTGGTGGAGAGCAAATGACACTTCAGCATTTTGGATGCCACAAACAAAAACCTGAGATCCTTGAATTAGAGTCTGGACCACCAAAGATGTCCTTATAATTTGCAAATGCCTGATGTGTCCATGGGCATCCCAGAAAACTTACAAAAGACATTTACTTCAGAAAGGAGAGATGTTCAGCTGAGAAGTGACCACAATATAACCTGAGGGAAGTAGTATTGTCCCAGGTTCTGTGCTATCAGATTTTTCATTAGGCAAATTGGAATGAGGGAAGTGCTCAACTGTCAGCAGGATGTTACCATCACAGATGGAAGTGGAAAATATTTTTGGGAAATTGGTAGAAGCTTAGAAGAGAGATACACAGAAGTAATCAGTGAAGAATAACAAGCAGGTATGGATTTTATATGCAATTAATTGAATGGTTCCTTGAATTGCACCAGTTGCATGCCAGAAAATACAAGTGGAGACCCCCCCAGACTGGGCTTTACATGGAGAGCTGTACATGGTACAAATGTCTTGTCTGGAATTTAGAGAACATGTTAAGCTTTTGTATGTGAGCTTTGGGAGCTCCTCTTGTATGTATTGTGCTAGCAACCCTTAATCCTAACAGAAGATCATGTGTTTGTTTTGGTAGGGTGGAAAAGAAGCAGAAAAATTTTGCCCATTTAGCCTTAAGTATAGTTCTAACCTTAAGAAAGGCTATGTGAGGTATCTGTAAGAAGCCTCTCCCAAAGAAAGGTTCTTTACAGTTGCTCAGAAAGTAGTACAGCTTGAGGTATTTTATACTAGCCTAAAAGGCACTAGATTTAAATTGGTGTGCAGTGAAACATTTAAATATACTATAGCAAATGAAATATGGTCCAATAGGTTTTTTATGGTCCGGCTATGCTTTTTCTTTTCAATCACTAGCCTGGGGCGAACAAGTCGGCTTTAAAATGTCTATTTTAGCTATGCTTTTATCACCTCTGTCTTTTAGGAAGTTTGATTTCTTTTTTCATTTCTTCTCTTTGATAAAAAAAAAAGAGCTGAGATCTCTGAATGGGTTATTTATCTCTTATGTTTAATCTATTTATCTGTCAATGGACATGCTGCTTTATATTACTAATTAATTTAATTTCACATACTGTGCTCCATGTTAACACATTTTCTATTATACACTATAATGTGATACAGGGCCTTCCCTCAGCAACTTTACCTTAAAGCTTTAATTGCTTTCCTCTAAGACTCAGCTCATGTTTGATTTATCTGATTTCTTTGTATAAAGATTCTCTGTTTTACAACGTGTACGCAAGCCATTAAATTGGTGTTGATGTTTGTCTAGCAAACTTACCAATTGGTGATAGTATACATCCCTTTATGAATTTATGAGTGGGCAATAAAAGAAGTGTCAGAAGCCCTGTTGTTGTCTCTATCAGGTCACTCTGTTAGTTTATGTTTAGAAAGACAACATGGCCTGCCACTGACTTACACAGTGATTTGAAGGATTGATGCCTGCAGTCAAAATCTGTTATGAATTTCTAGCCGTGAAATTATTTTTTTTTCCTTTTTTGAGGGGGAAAAGGTGAATATATTGGAGAGGAGAAAAGGGGTAAGACAGCTTGAGCAGGCTTGAAGACAGTGTGGACTTCATCTGACATACATTGTTGTTTACATAATGGAAAAGCTGAACCAAAATGCCAGATCCCCAAGCTATGTGAAGTTCAGAGTCTGGATCCAAGTATTGCAGCTTGAATTCTCTCTGGCTCTCAAGAACCTAAATGTAGATACCACATATTAAAATGCATGAAAATGAATGATAGTAAATAATCAATGTAGAGTGGGAAATCTGGTCCTTTGATCTGTCAGGTTTCATCACATAACACAAGCATAAGGACATATGGTATTTTAAAGCTGCATTTGAAGAGATGCCTACGCTGACTTTTATCCTTATTTACAAATAGTCAGCAATAAAGGCTGTAATCTTCCAGATAACACTATGGATGTGCATAAGTCTTCTTGCACAGAGTTCATTTTAGGATTGAGACGTGATTAATACAGCTAGGAAACATTTGGAAAATGCATGAATACTTTTGAATGCATTAAGTGAGCCAAATATTATAGGTCTTAAGTAAAGAGTAGGTAGATGTATTTATCTCTGCTGGTTTGTTTCAAAACCAGAAAGCTGTATTGTTTCTGTAAAACCTCTTCATTAGCTATTTCATTGTTACATTTACTTCCCACTCATTAAAGATCCATCCCACTTTCCTTACGTATGGATGACGTCTATTGGCTTCAGTGAGAACTAATTGCACATGAGGTGAAAGGATTCAAATTAGGATTGCCAATATATGACCACACGGAAAAGCGAGCATGAAATATTCCAATTCTTTTTAGATGCAAAGTAACTTATGAACAAAACCCATTGTGGCTGATTCTCACAAGCTTAGAGCATTGTGAAAGATAAATTAAAATGGGCAAGGCTAATTAATTTGCTAAAATCCATTGTTAATGCAGTGTTTTCAGTCCTCCTGAATGCTGCTCTCATGGCATTTGGTGTCTTTCTAAAGAACCATCCCAGCTGTAAATATTGTTTTTTCTTTCCTCTGAGAATATAAGCTTCCATTTAAATAAGTAAATTCTTAGACTTCATGATTAAGTAGAAAGTTTGGAAGCCAGAATTACATGCTTCTTGGACTTTAAAGGCAAATAAAGATCAGCCTGTGTGGTCCTTTGAAGTCTTTTTTTAAATGTCAAAATTTTTAACTTTTTTTCAACCCTGATGTTGGATTGTTTCAGATGAGGGAGGGGGTAAGAAGTCAAAAGCTTTTTGGCTTTTCCACATTTGGAATTAGCAAGGAATGAGTGACTGCATGGCTATTCTAAAAGCTTTTTAAAAACCGTGTCACATGTACCAGAAGAGATAGTATCATCTGGCAAATTGCTGCTGAATGAAATAGTAATCAAAATATGTGACAAAAGCTACGAGCTCTCTCTGACGACTCCGCCAGGGCTTATGCCACAGCGGGGTTATTGAAAATCACTCCTTTAAAACTCTCTGCAGGAAAGCCAAGCCATCGAGGACTTCAGCCCACTAGCACTTTTTCCTAGCAGTGGCATTTGCTGCTGTGAATTCAGGGCTCTGCTGACTTTGGCTGATCTGAGCACTGCTCCCTGTCGAGCGAGCTTACAGGATCGGGCCCTTGGATGATACATGTAGGACTCTGGAAGACCAGCTTTTACTGCTCATATGTTTGGCAGGCAGATTTGATAATCAGTGCTGTTCTAGAACCTTACACCATCTCAGTGAATATAAATTGATGGTGTAAAGCAAATGGGCAACTGGCGGGAAGCCAAACACGGAGGGGAGAGAAGACGGTTTATTGTTGAGGGGGCAGCCCGGTGTTCTACAGCAGAGCTTTCTGTTCACAACAGCTCTGCAGAGCTGCTGAGTTCGAGTGTGGCCTCTGAAGTGTATGAAATAATAACAGTTTTATTTCTCCTGACACAAGCACGGAAGCTGTTTGCTGCCACCTCAGAACTGTTACCCTGCAATGCAAAAGTACCAACAAGGCAGGCTGGATGCAATGTTATTATAAACAGTGCCGCAGTAAACTTCAGGAAAAGCCCATTATACGGTGATAGCCTGTTTGTCAGGAGAAAAGTTCACTAATGTATATGGGAAGCAGAGCTCCTCATTCGCTGATATGTCTGAGTCTATTTTGTTGCACTTTTACCTTTATTTACTGTGCAGGTGCTGCTGAGAATAACCTTAGAAAACACAAAAAGACAGGAAGCCATGTACTCAGCTAGTTTAAATTGGCAAAGAAATGGTGTCAATTCAAGGTACTTGATGCTATCGTCCATTGTTTATTATTCCTTTTTAAAATTTTAGGATTTTGGAGGGTATGGAAGGGAGAATGTTTTCTCTGTGGTTGTTTTTATTACTGCAAATCACGATGAAAGGTGCATTTAAAATAAAGCAATGAATGAGTGGTAGCAGTAAAAAAATGAACATACGTGCACGATAGAATTAAATCCCATTTTAACTCTAATTTGTGTTCCTATGCAATCAGTTGCAGTGATATGAGCTGAGAATTTCAATGAGGCCTCAGGGAGTTTGACACCCATTTCATATTTTGTTTTGAAGGAATTGGCACCCCAAAACCTAAAACTTCTTTGAAAATCAGCCATAATGTCAGTCCTTCCAACACGTCCTAACTGTTTCTGTTTGTTTAATTATTCCAGGAATTATTCTGTACTCAAACAAAATGCTATTACCTTTTGTAGCTGGAGAAATATCATCATTCATTCATCAGTCATAGATCTTAAGTGCCTGTCTTATAAAACTAGAGGGTTTTGACTGTGCTCTTAAAAATATGATTGCTGATTGAGGTATCTTTTCTTGACGCAGAAACTTCCTGCTATGCTCTGTAAGCTCATCCCTGAGTTCTGTCATCAGCTGTGTATTTTTGCTCTCTTATGACATTGGGTTAGGCACTTGGTATCTCTAGGCCTCCCTTTATCCACCCAAAATCAGCTTCTTTTTTCCTTTCTTGCTTTCTTCTTCCAGAAAGTGATGTAGTAATGTTTTCATTGCTTGTATTCCTTAACATGCATGAAGACATTTGAAATTCCTATCTGGAAAGTATTGTAAATACACACAAATATTAAGTTATGGTAATTCTTCAACTTAATTTACTGGCAAGTTTCTCAAGCTAAACATGAAAATGGCACAAGTCTTTTGTAACGCTACGAGCATGTTCAACTTTTCCTCTGAATTCCAACAGAATATGAAAATTTTAAATCTTCAAAAGGAGATCTGCCAGCTTCACCACTATGTACTATCAAAAAGTGGAATAAAAGAAAGACTAAGTCAACTTGTTAAGATTTTTTTGAAAAAATCACTGTTTGTAAAAAGCAGGTATGTTATGCAAATCAAGTGATTTACTGACTGAGAGTCAGTTCTTACTTCCAATAACTGGATGAGCCAACTCAACTGCAGCTAGAAAGCCAAAAAAACAGCATATAGATTAAGATTACTCAAAACTTTTGTTCCTGCATATGAGAGATGCAAATAGCACCATCTTAGTATTGCTTCTGAGTAAAGGACGAAATCTTGCTTCTTCCCCTACTTTAAGATGCAGAGCTAAACCCATTTAACAAGGTCTGTGATAGCTTTTGGTGACTGTGTTTGGGATGAGTGATCTCCTGTCCTATCAACTTATTTTGCAGAGCCAGAACAGGCAAGTTAATCACAAAGATGGAAAGAATAGGGGTTTTAAGGCTGAAAAAAGAATTTCAAAATTATACCACTATTTCTATGTGGAACAGATTGAGGTAGAAGAGCAGGCTCTAAGAGTTCTTTCTGCAGTTTGCAGGAGAGGATTTTTAACCTCATTCAGGTAAAAAGAAAGAAGAGGATTAATTCTTTAAAATCAGCATAGAATTCAGATTTCTGGACTCTTTTTTTTTCATAAATACATTTAGAGTCCAGTATAAGGACGGATGTACATATTCACCTGCAGCTTGTTATGGATGTATATGTTTGTATATGACATTATGGAAGTCACACATCATTTCCAAAACTGAAGTGTGGGTAGGAACAGAATATCAATTTGTCTGTTTACTATTGAAGTTCTTTTCCTGTCTATACCCACATCCAGAATATCTGAAAGCCCCCTGGGTATTTCATCTTCTTTGCAATGTAAAAAACCTTCCCCTCTTCAGCTGTTTCTCCCTGCTTGGTTTTAGGGAATTAATTATCATATGGTTGCCATCTATTCAGAAAATTACAGGATAATCCCAGTGTTTGAACACCATGTCTGAATCTCAGTCTCTACTTGAGCAGGACACATGGTGTGAGAGACAGCTGCTAAAAACTGTGCAGCTATTACAGTGTGTCAGTTTATAAGCCGTGAAGTGTATGCACCAGCTCGCAGATTGTTGGTAGGAGTGTGGTACTTTGTTATAAATATATTTTATTGATTGTAAGGAGATTTTATTTAAAAGCTACCCAGAAGAAATGGGCAGTAAAAGATCAAGTAAATTGCTTGGCTATAATTTTAAGTTGCCTAATTTCTTAAGAGTTTATGAGGGCTCCACAAGCTCCCAAAACACTGACAGAGACTATTCTTACTTAGTGGTAGTGGATAGTTTATGCACTGGATGTTCAGCAAGATGGTGGTCTCTGGGGAGGACATCCAATCTTAAACAGTAAGGTCAACAGGTTCCATTAAACCAGATCTCAAATATATTTAGGTGACTAAATATGCAGATGAAAACTTCTGAAATTGTCAAAAGTAACTAAACACATTGTATGCCTAGCTCCCAGTGAAATCAGGTGAATTAATCATGCATAGTTTTTGTTTTAGGTTCCTAAATGTTCCTATGGTGGCACCAAATACTTCTTGCTTCTTTCCAGATTAATGGTAGCTCAGGGCACCTGCCACATAGCAAAACACTACACACTTCTGAAAAAAACCCACTTTGGATCAAGACTTTCTATGTGTAAATATTATACATTCTTTTAACACTTTCCTAGTAAATATTTTTAAAACATTACAGATCTATGGCAGATGTTGCTATCTACTGTTTCCGAAGCATGTATGTGATGGATTGTGTATGTATCTGTGTTTTCATGCTTTTTCCATTTTAAGCCTAGGGAAATCAGCATATTGTGCTCAGTGGTAGTGGCAGGCAGAACACCAATGTTTAGTATATATTGTTACACCTAAGACTACTGGCAAGTTGTGCAAATACAAATGGAAATGGAAAAAACATGCAAGACCCAAATAACTGAGATTATAAACCACCTGCAATAGTTCCCTGAGGCCTTTAATACTTTGTAAAATCCAAGGCTTATCAATAAATTAATTCGAACTCTACAGAGGAACTCCGAATCAAACCAGAGGTGCCCAGGTGTTGGTCAAACACGAATGTGATTTGATAACATTTCCTTTCCCACCATTCCCACCTCAGCCCTGCTGAAAACCAGCCTCTCAGTCCCTCTGGCTGTGGAGCTTCCTGACACCCACACTTCCTGCTCTAAAGCCCTTCTCTGCTCCTCAGCCACATTTTACTCTGACTTCCCCAGATTCACTTTTCTGTTTCAAGTTGTCTTCCTGAGATTGAGTTAAATCCTTTAACAAAATAATTCCTAAGCCTTGCTACATTAACATCCCTATTTTTCCTGTCCTTGAAAACACCTTGCAAAGCTACTTCCGTGTGCATGCCCTCTCATCTCACATACCTGAGCTGCCCTTCAGAAGTTGATTAAATTTAAATGTAATCATAATCATAGCACTTTAAAGAAGAGGCATGAGCACCAGTAAATGCTTTAAATCAGGCATAATGCTTTTTCAGACGCTTTGTTCTTTTTAGACCTATATTCTAGAGATCCTTGTCCAAAAGGGCCATTTCAATTCAAAGCCCTCGACCTCCTACTCCCAGAACCATAAAGCATCATGATTTCTGCTCTAAACCTCGTAGCACTCACTGGTAGTGGGATATATCAATGCTGGCTACTAACATCCCCTTATTACTTCCTGTCAACTGTTACAAGCTCTTGTCTCCTCAAAGGGACAAGTCTCCAGGTCTTGGTTCTGCAGGAATTTCAAAACCCTGTACACAGGTTGCCAGTGTAGAAATTGCTAACTTGTTGCAATTCTACTCAGATGCAGGAAAGAGGCCTTTCCAGGAAGAGGAGAACAACTAGTCTTCTCTTCTGGACTCACTCAGAAAATAGCAAACAAAATTTACATGTGCTTTGGAAAGTAGATATCCTTTGAAGACCTGAGCTGCAGTTTCCCTTTGCGCAATTTTGGAAATGTTTGTAAATTTATGTAAATTCATGGCTTTGAGATCATCTTTGAGGTTTTGGGTTCAGACATAGTGTGAGACTTAGCCTGAACCACAGCAGTTTCACCTAGCTGCCACATGAAAGCATCGACTGCAGCGCTGCAACCAAAAGTCTTACAACATTTGCCAAAACTCAGATGAACTTCCAAATAAACCTGGCCTTAACTATGAATGGTCCAGGGTTTCACTATTAATGTGGTGTCTTTGTACTACTAAAGTAGTTGCAGCCATTGCCTTTGCTTTGCAGATTCAGTGTGTATATATATGTGTGCGTGTATATGTGTGTGTGTGTATATATATATATATATAGCAGCTAAATACAAATTAAACTATGTACATTAAAAATTAAAACATAAACCTTTATTTTGTGATGACTAGTCTTCTTTGCTTTTAGTAGATCATGAATATTTTCTGGCAAGATATGTCACTAGCTTATAACTTCATTAAGCTGCAGTCCATACCTTACCCTTTCACTAGATCCCTGAAAAGAACTTTTGTGTGTGCCAAACAGATATCCACTTGGTCTGTGGCTCTTGAAAGGTAAATTGCCAAGTTCCAGCAAGCAAATTAAGAGGTGCAATGAGAGTTAGCTGTTGCATTCTATCAAATCCTGCTACTGAATGTGTTGAAAAGCTTGCCCAGAGCCATGGCCTCACATATTTATGGTATGAATGGGAGACACTCAGAGCTATGTATTGCCATAGTTCTCATTTCTTTTGTAATAAACTAGCTCAGCAGATGTAGCTTAGGTAAAAAGGAAATTCAAAGTCTCCTACTCAGAGACTAACCAAAACAAAGTTCTCTCTCCAGTCCTCTGTCTATGAGCCAAACCCAGAGCCAGACCTTACTTGCACTGATTAGTGTTTTATTCTGCATGTAACCCAGTGAAACTCAAAGGGTTCCCAGATGGAATAAAGTGCTGCTTAATAGCACTGTGTAAGTATCACTGCCAGAATGTGGCACAGAAAATGTTTTAAAAATCTAACTTTCCGTTTCTAACACAACACATTAAATTAAATTAAAGCCACAGATTAAATCATAGCATTAATTTTCCAAGTCAGTTGCATTCTCTTGGCTTATAGATTTTGGTGCTGAAGACATCAGTTCTGGATAGCTTAGGGTTTTTTTATGATTGATTGTTTAGGGCAATTTTTGCAGTATCAGTATCTAATTCACATCAAATAATTTCATACTTGTCACTTAACCTGTGCCTATGTTATACAGGCTTCCAAGTATTTAGTATCACATTTCTGATGGGATTCACCCTGCCTACTTCACCTGTGTAGTGAAGTGAAAAATTAAGATGTTCTATTGAACTTTGTTGATTTTATTTAGCATCGTGGGTTCACAATAGCACTGAAAAAAAAAAGCAGAAGCAAAAGATCATCCCAAAATCCTCAAAGCAGGAGAACCTGAAGGATTGTGGATTACACTAAAGACCTCTAACAAAGCTTGAACTTTGATCCAGCAAGGTGATGGTGAGGGAGAGATAACAATACACATTTTTGTGGTTTTTGATACTTACACTCATGTACTCTACCAAGATGTTTCAGAAAACATTGATTACAAGTTTCTACACCTTTTTTTTTTGGGGGGTCACAATTTATGTAACAGCATCTGCATCTCAAGAAAAAAAGCTTTCTATATTAATGAGTAAAGGCTAATAAATGTACATTTCAGCTTCCATTGAAGTCTTCAGAGAACTTCTGTTGCCTTTGTGGGGTGGTAGGTTGGCCCTTTAGCATACTTTTCATGCCTAACAGTGCATGAATCTTTTGTATTTCTAGCTTTATCTAATATTGTTGCTTAACTCAATTACATATGAAAGTGCGAAGAGTCTCTTCACTCTTCACAGCTTAACCCACCACTTATTGTTGCTTGTTTATGAGACATCTTTCTACTTTATAGTCTTTAATCTGAAATTATATCAAGTGCTGTAATAAAACTGAAAGAGATAATATCTATGGCATTTCCATTCCTCTGCTCTGGTGATAACATTATTTAACAACACTAGGAAGTTAATTAAGAAAGACCTTGCTGTCATAAATCCATGTTGCCTTCCTCATTAAATTAGGCTTTGCAATGTACTGCTGAAGTTAAGAAAACTTTTCTGGACATTCAGCAGTGGATACGTCACTAAATAGTCCACAATATGTTACATACTCATACTCCATGACCATCTATTTAACACTCATGCTTCTGAGGTTTCATATGTTTAGATCAGATTAATTCTGAATCTTTCTTTCCTTTGAAATAATTAAGAAAATATTTCTGCTTCTTGGTATTTAAGCTATTTAATCTTTTCACGGCCATGTTTGTTCTCATTTGCATGTTATATTATCCCTATTCTGTGTTTCCTTGAATCCTTGTTTTATGCAGTTCTCTATCCCAGCTAACAGAAGCCAGCTACTGATTGCATATACTAGTTCCTTGCCCATTATCATTCATCGTGAACATGGGGTTTTTTCCTATCAATTGTAAATCCTGTCTATAGTGCAGAAAAAAATGAAACTGGGCTTTATCTTTATGGCTTTGTGAACCCTGCGTTCTTTCATAATGCATTTGTAAACCATTTTCTGTAAGAATTTGGTTTAGGGCAATCAAAAAAGGACCAGCTCCATAGGTTACACAGGGGTTCAAATTCAATTAAATCAGCCCTGTAGGAACTGATTCCCTTAGTATACTGCAAAGCAAAGCACTGGGATTGTTTGGGACCAGATTTATGAAAATCCTTATGTGGTCCTGAACTTTTCAAATATATAATCTGAGATTCTTTAGTTTATCCAATCTTGAAAAAAGAATTGTTCCATGAGATAGCTTAACCATCAAAGACAGTTGCAACTGTACTATGTGAGTACCACTGTATATTATTTAATACTGTTTCCATTCCTAAACATGTCTATATAATTCACAAATTCCTACTCCAAATAGGAAAGGCTACATAGAAAGATGTTGTATTAAATTGTCATCTGCCTCAGTCATAGCCAATTATTTAGGTAACCACGAAAAGCCACTGTGGAAATTAATACATCCAAAATTTGAGAGCTGTCACATACCTGGATCTGGTATTTAAAACAACCGTTTGTTTGGAGTACTTTACGTCAAAGGCTGTGACTGTATAGGGTCAGGAGTGGATATTTGCATCGAAGTTGTGTTGGTGGAACTGATCTTTAGCATAAATAGAGATTTCTGATAAGTCTGCCAATATGTAAAGATTCACATTTTGAAGAATAATCCAGGGCTCACCGGACAGTTCCATTTTGCCAAGCTATTAAAGGGGGCACAACTCTGCCTCCTGATAGTAATGAAAGGGGCACTATTTTTAGTAGCACATTTTATTTTCTTAACTGGTATTAAGTAATGTATTCTCACCACCCATATTTGCTCCAGGTCTTTTCTCAAGAGATTAACAAAGCAGAACTTGACGAGACACTTCATTCTAAATAGGAGGGAACTATTTGGAAGTGATCTTTCTGTCTGTCGTGGTTTAGGGCAAATTTGGGAGGAAACCTCTGAATGGGGTTCCTCTGGAAAGCAAACCGAAATGGCCCCTCCCTGCAACCAGTCCAGGAGAAGACCTTTTCAGAGAAAAGTGGAAAAAAACTATTTATTTAGCAAACAAAGTGCCCACAAGCATGAAGAATGAATAATATGAAACAATAAAACATTCAGTTCTGGAGGGAGATAGCAAACTGACAAAGTGCCTGCTGTGGGTGTAGCTCGACTCGGTCCATACAAGCATCATAAAGTCACCCCAGGACACTGTCATACAGCCTAACTTTGTTCATCATTTTAAGACCTTCTCACTATGATTTTTACTTCAGCATCTGCAGTATTTCTATTTTGTTTGTCTTCATTACTTCTGAGACTAATTTACCATACTGATTTCTTAGTGGTTTGAGATACTCTCAGCTTCATTGCAGATTTTAGTCTTCAAGTATTGTCTTTAATTTTAGTTCTTGTTGGGGTATATCTGTTTGTTCTAATATCCAGTCCATATTGTTTTTTCAGTCTTTTTCCACAATAGTTGTAAGATATTACAGACAAGTCTTAAAAAATTGTCTGAAATATGGATTTTGTATTTCAGAAGCTTAAAGTAACATTTTGGTATGTTTACTGAAAGGTTAAGTTTCTTAAATTAGGCTTCAAATCAAATTCTGAGGAATATAATGGCAAAGCTCTTACTGACTCAATGAAAATAGGATTTTATATCCAAACATCTAGAAGATTGCATATAATATCTAGGAGAAGAAAATTGCTGTAATACTGTTTGGTTTTATTACTACGTATTGTGCTTTATGCCTGGAGACTGACCTGAAAACACATTGGTCCAATATCACTGTTCCTCTCTCTCCAGTACTTTCTTGTTATCTAAAATGCATTTTTAAAATATTTTCAATCATTTAATCTTTTCCATAGCTACCAATTCTACCTCTTTTTAATCTGTCAGCAAAATTTAAGTCAAACTTTGAGTACCTCTCTCTTCTGTAGTTCATTCTACCCTTCAGCTGCAACAGAAATATTTTCAGTTATTTCAGCTAGCTTTAGAGTCTTATGAGTAGCAACCATAGTATTTTCTTGTTATTAAATTATATTATAATTATAAAATAATTATATTATTAAATGCAGTTATTACTGCATTTTCTTTTTTGTTGCTTTGTTTATTTGGAGTGTTTGAAATTCTTTGCTACCTTAAAAAGTTCACCATGAAACTTCTTACCATCCCCATCAGATATTCTTCCATTTTCTCTGTAGATTCTTTTCTTCACTCATTATGTCAGACCATTCCAGTATTTATCCTGTTTTCAGGGAACTCACTGTCTGAAAATTTGGAATTAAAAGACCAGAGCCGAAGTGCCTGTTTATTCTTATGTGTCAAAACCCATGAAATGCTTGATAGATTTGCAAGAAATGAGGACAAAGAGTAATGTATTAATGTTTTCATCAGAAACTTCAGTTCTTCACAGAAAATAGAGCCAAATTGTATTTGAGGTGTGATAATGCTTATTGTCACCCTTCTTGTCCATGTGAATAGATTTTCAAAATCACTGTATGGGCAGCTTACCCTCCTTTTAATTTGCTTGAAGGGAAATTTTCAAGGGGAAAATTTTGTATAAATTGTTTTTCTTCTTACAGCACCAAAGAATATGGTTTTCCGTCCTTGTTCTGTTTCCGTTGTAATGATAGGAATTTTTTCTACCAGAATACTGTATATTACTTTATTAATCATCTTTCTTCCCTTCCTTAGAACATCTATTTTTTTTTCCTGTAAATGTGTTTCTTAAGCTTTCATTTTGCAAACCACACATCTGGTCATCTTTCTTTTCTGTTGTGTCTAAAAGCAGCCATATGTCACCGCAACCCTCTCATGTATATTGAACTTCCTTAGCACATCAGCTTGTCTCTTTGAATGTGTTACCTGATGTCTTTAAAGTGGCAAAAAACAAAAAAGTAGGTCCTCCTAGTCTCTGGCTCATCAGACAACTAAGAGTGAAGAATATGGTAGAGACAGGAATGTGGTATTTATGCCCTTGTTCCTTATCTATTCTATCTTTGCTTTTTAATTTCTCCTGGCCTTAGTTTGACTAGCAGAATGTGGCTCAAATCAGTTCTACACTTTTCACCAATTAAGTATGGTTAGCCTTTATTAATAGGGAGGAACCAGGGCTACTGAGTGCTGGTGTGTTTTCTGTTAGATCTTCCATAACAGCTGTGATTCTCCAGCTCAGTCTGTCTGTCCAGGTAATTTATTAGGTGTTCACCTTCACCGTTTTTAGCATGAGTGGTCTTCGCTGGGAATTAACAGCCTTTCTGCTCAGAATGTAGGCATAAGTGCTTGAGAAGCATTACAATGTGTCTGGCAGCATGTTTGTAAATAACAGAGAAGGATAATTATCCTAAAAGATCTAGATTGAACGAGTAAGCTTTAATTAAAGTTTGGAAAGCTTTTGGTTCAGGAGATATATTCAATCTTTTCTAAAAGCATGCTTTAGTATATTTGGTTCTGTGGCACTGTATGTGAAGGTCTCTCTTCTCCACCATTTAGAGTGGCATTGTGTAGTTAAGACATTAGAAAGGTTTTAGTGTGATGAGATAGGTGATATCTTTGGTAACTAGGACCATGATTCAAATGTACCCCTACCAATGTATAGTCTGTCAGGGGAATGGGCTTACAGCACTTTCTGTTGCTGTTGAATGTTGAAAATTCTGGAATGCAAGTGCTTTTTCTGCTTCCTAAAAGAGTTGCAGTCTTACAGAAAAGCAGAAGTGCACCCATTTTGGAACTCAGTTCATTGTCTGACACTTGGCTTGATCATCCACAGCTAGAGAACCAAGGCACTGCTATTTGACCATCCAGTAGCACTGAAGAGTTCATGAGATACCCATGGTTACCTTGGCAATAAAGTGATGAGATAGTCTCAGTAGAATAGGATTTTTTAGAGGTGGTGAAGTTTTCAAAGCTCTTTCTTTTATGATTGTTAACTCATTTGTTACTGAGATTAACATTTAAACAGACAATTAAGGAATGCTTTTAATAGGCTGAGAAAAGTTAAAGGATGTCAGTGTATTCTTTAATCCTGCCTTTTGAAACAATCCCTAGCATTTTGTACTCATTATGCTTTTTAAGGGTGAATAATTTAGATTCTTCTTATTAGAAGCTCCCCTCTGTGTTCCTTCCTCTGAATATAGCTTTCTAAATAAGAAAATAAACTAATTTTAGATGAAATTCTGTAACCTGTACCTCTGTCCGAGTAAAATTATTACCTACATATATATAAATTCCCAAGTCTACTACCAAATCCAGCTATGTTGGGCAGAATTGTCATTTAATTTATTGGAAGCAAATTGACCAAATTTACAGAGAAAAAAACAAGAAACAAAACAAACAAATCCCCAAACCCCCCACTTTAAATTACACAGGACAATGCTGAAAAGCTATCATTAAACATCTTGAAATATTGCCTTCACATTTGCCATGCATTTGGCAGGGTTTGGGTCATGAAATCCCAATCCTTAGATGTTCAGAGCAAAACGAGCCCCATGGTACCCTTCTTCAGAACATACCTGTGCATTTAAGGCTATAATGACACTGGCCTGCAAGAAATTTGCAAAGCAGGTAAAGCTCTTAATTCATCTCAGGAGGTTATGTCATGATGAAGTGACTTACCATCTTTGCAACTATATTAGAACATGTATTCCTGCCAGAAAGTTTAGCCACTGCAGGGGTGACAGGACTAACATCTCCTGGCATCCGGCAGTGTAGAGACTAAACTATAATTTTTACTAAGATAATATGGAAACTGACAACAAATTATTACTTGTGGTCTTTTTCCAGTTTTCAAGTGCAAACATACCAAAGTTTATTTTAAATCTGAGCCAGTCAGACATT
>NC_089145.1:32602635-32657635 GCF_009819655.1 Sylvia atricapilla
AGTGAGTGAAGCTGCTTTTGTTACCTTTAGAGCCCTGTCTTAAAACATTTGCAAGCTGTTTCTTGATGCTGCGAAATTTTTCGTCTTGGCCTCTTGTTTTATTGCAATTAGCTCTTACCTAAATGTTCCTCATGCCCATTGTTAAACCTTTTTGCTCACAGGTTTAGCATTGTGTCTTCGTAAAATTTCAGGCAACATGTCATCACATGGTGTAAAAAATAAACACCAGATTGCAACCACAACATTAAAAAAATCTTGTGCTTTTTCAAAGTGCAATGCTTATGAATAGTAGGTATCCAGACTGCTTTGATTTTTTTTTTCTCCACTGTGTTAGCAAATGCTCTATAGCACTGATCTCTGTGGAATGGCACACAAATACCTCAGTAAATATGATCCATTGTGGTCAACATAGTGAATTGTAAAAGTAATGATAATGACACACGTAATGTTCACAGTTACTGTAGGCAGAATTTCTACTAGCACTCAGTAGTGACTTAGCTCCACTTCCATGTGAATGATGGTAGTGCCCAGCAGGCCCTCCTTCTCACCGTGTCTCAAGGTTTGAACCCTTATCTTTGTTAACAATAGTTTAGGGTTTTGTACCAAGGCAATGTCACTCAGTAGGAATTCAGTGAATATCACATCTGTAGCTTTGTTATTTTATACTCTTCCAGAAAATGGAGGCTAGAAGGGTTCAAAGGCTTCTACATTACATTTTGAATAGCCCAGCACCTTTGTTCTAAAAATAAATACATGATTTAAAAATAAATAATTAAGTGGGTTCAAACCAGAAGCTTACATTGCTTTTGACGATATGCACATTTGATCAGCTGTTGAAAGACTTGCAGTTCAGCTGTGCTGAGCTAAGATTTAGTGACAGGAGCACACAGGGATCAGACTCAAAGGCAGAAACTTAGCCTTTTCCTTAGTGAACAAGAAATGGGTATCAGACTAGTTGACACGGATAGATAATGCACAGTACTGGAAGGTTTGGGTACTTTCCAGTAGGGTAGGAGGCTGGTATGGCCAACCTTTAGGCCAAGATTCAATGAAGAACATTAAGAACAATTGTTAAGCTCATCCTTACTTGGCAAATCATGTCAGTTTATGCTTATCTTTAACTTGTGATTATTAAGATAATAAAATTTATGTGTGCACCTAAAATTAAGCAACGACTTCACTGCTTTGTTGAAAGGTCAGGCATAATATGCTGGGGAGAGAGTAGTCTGGCCTGCCATGGCCAGGAGAGGCTGCTTTTATATAAGGCTGCATGACAAGGTAAAAAACAGGCAAAACTTTTTGAAGAAGATTTCCTCATCCTCACTTCCCACTCCATATCCTCCCACCTTCCTAAATTACCCTTTTTACATCTCAATTGATGGAAAGACAAAGAAACCACTGTAAGTGAACAGAGCTGCTAAGTGAGGCAAAAATTGCAAGGGGCAAGACTGAGAAAAACAAGTCTAGTCCAGTCTGAATGTATGAGGCAAAATCAGCAGAAGGAAGCTAAAAATGTACATTGACAATGAAGGACAAAGAGTTTTATAAGCATTATTGCTGCAGCCTGTTAAAGCATTTGAAGCAGAAAAAAGATACAAGAAAAATTGACGAGTAGAATTAATAGAATAGAAAGGATAAAAACCCAACAAAATTATTAATTTTTTTCACAATTATTTTAAACAATGGAGCACATGCTCTAGTATTCTGAGAGTTAAGCACTTGTACACTTCTTTCTCATTGTTTTGAATGAAGCTCAAGTGTACGATTAAAATTCTCTGCTAGATAAGAGTATTTTTTCTGAAATCAGGCTGGAGAGCTACTTGAACAGGAATCACATTTCCAGACATAGGTCCAGGCCCATGCATGTATGTGATGCTGTATTTGAGAATACTGTGTGCACATATCGCAGAGAGAATACTTAATGTGCTTGAAGCTGGCACCATGCTTGAGCACCCTGTTAGATTGTGGTGTGAGTGAGAAGGTAAAAGCTGTAAAGGAAAAAGAAAATACTTGTGAGAGATTTAGGCATTTCTCCAGATTGCTATTATACTGTAGAGTACTTACTATTAATGCTGTAACTTGTTGTGTAGGCACTTAAGAAAAGAATTCTGCTCACATAGCTGATAGGACTTTGAAATTCAGACTTTGCCATTTCCAGGTCCAGGTAACATTTTTAAAAGAACAACTGATTTTAATGAGAAGGGATAGAATTATATCTCTTTTTTTGAGAAGGGATAGAAAATAGACATCAGAGGATAGATAGGAGAGGACTTTGACAGCAGGTAAGAAGCCCTACACTAGGTTTTTAGAGATCTGAAATCTAAGCTTTAGAAAAATCTCCTAATTTAAAGATTAACTCTTCACAAACTGATTCACGGATTCATTTATTTTTAATAAATATAGTGAGATATGTTTGGGTTTAGTAAATCAACATGCCAAAGGAACGCCTGTTTTGGAGACAGAGAATATTAGCTTATGGAGCTTATGCTGTAAGGATTAAATTCCATATTTGACTAGTGCCATGATCCTCTAGAAAATAACGAGAAATTGAGGAAAACATTAGAAGCATGCATTTTAAGTTTTTTTCTAAGTCAAAATTATTTGAAATTTTAAACAACTCAGCTATCATTTTTACATCTGTATTTCCTCAGGTTTCTGTAATGCTATGTCTTCATAGACATTTTCAGCTTTTTAATTATTTTTAATTTCCATTTGTTTATAAGCTTTATATCATTATTCACTTAGTCTAGATATATATGACAAATCTCAAATAAAGAAGCTGCTCATGACTTTCTTGGTCAATTTGGAAGCAAGTCTAGCTGTATATGAAAAACTTAGGAGGATTATCTAAATGATATCTGTATATGAGTGGTTTTCAACCAGTAGTCTGCCGTCTGGGGATCTCTGGATTATTCCTGAGCAGTTTGTAAAGACTGAGGAAAGTCCCAGCTGACTTTAGCTGCTTAAATTCACTACACATCTTCAATGGAAACGGTTTACAACTTTGAAAATCAGAAAGGTTGCAAACCCTTTTTTAGATATTTACTTACCACTTGCTTGGGATATTATTGATCTTTTTCAAAAAGCAACGGATAACTATGAAGGTTTTGCTTACGTTAAGCAGCAGATGGTTTATTCTGGATAGCTTCTGACTGGAAAACATTAAAATGTTTTCTCAGAATATTTTCACTGAATTTTCCCTAGAATTTCTCCATATTTTCACTTTTAAAGGGAAATGTTTTCCAGTATATGGAAACCAGAACTTGGAGTGGGGCTTGCTTCAACAAATGTGTGGAAGACAAGTAGAAAAGTGTGTCTGTAGATTAAGTTGTCCTCTGCAGAACATGATTTAAATGTGCAACGGAAAATTAAGAGTCCATCCACAATTTAAATATTGTTGATTTCTGATGGGTGTTTCTCAAACAATGTTATATCTCACTTTTATTATATACATGGGAAAAGAATCAACCTCACACATTTCACAAGAAAGCCCCAGCAAGAGTTAGATCAGTCATCAAAACCCAGAATTAAACCTTGAGAAAGGGCAGAGTCCTGCTGATTTTGGCGACAAGTGCTGGAGCCAAAACCAAACCCAGACTTCAGCCCTTGGGCAGATTCTTGAGGAGATGCTATTTTTTGGGAGACTCATTTGCAATACCTGGGGTTTTTTTTTTTTATATTATGTGTCTTGTAATGCTATGTAAACGCTGCAGGGTTTAGCTTATGAAAGGTTCACAAACTGAACCATGTGGTTTGATTTGTAGCAATTGGTAACAAAATTCCACCTGAAGTTACATGTCCGTGTCACTCTTTGATGAAAGATAAGTTTCTAAGGAGAGTATCATCCCTTCTCACAAAGAGAGAGAATGTGCTGTCCCCAATTTCATCAAGCCAAGAAACCCTTCCCTTTCTGGGCAAGTTAAGAAGACCAGTATTGCATGAGAAATCTCAGTTGCTATTGCAACATCAAATAATATTTACAGAAGCTACCATACAGGTATAGCAGATAGCAGAAAACAGGTAACAGATACCATACAGGCATTGTGAAAAGTGCTATATAATGAAGTGAAAAGTGATCTGGGAGTCACTGCACTTTCTGTCATACCTCAACTTTGATATATCCCTGTAAGAAAATATTTATCGCAAAAGCTCAGAAAGGATAGATCTGTTCTCACTGGCAAAGAAAAAAAAATGGTAGGTGCCTCTGTGAAGAGCCTACTTGAGTGAGTGCCCCTGTCTCAAGGAGTCATTAGGCACCTCTCTTCCTTGAGAGCTTGGAGGGACTCACTGAAAGGAGACTCTAAACTCAGGAGGAAAAGAAAGCCAAATACATGGATTTAGCCTTGATCTATTTTTGTTGTTCATAGAAAAGATGACTACTTATCTAACTGTATGTGAGAACATTAAGGAATAGCGAAGGATACTAAAATTTTCCATGTATTTTTAACAGTGCAAAAGATGAACATTGATTCTTAAAATCAGTAGTCTGAGGCCTTGGAAACATTGCAAATCTAGGAAATCAAGAGTAAGCTGGGAATTGAGTAACATAATTCTGCCTGAAACAGTAGTAAACATATGGAATAATTGGCCAGTGAAGCAAGTAATCCAAATGAGTTTAAGAGACAGCTGGACATTTTTATCTCAGGAGAGAAAGGACTGAAGGATATAGTGGTAAACCAGGGAGTTGTGGATGAAATATACTGAAAGAAAAGGCTTGATGAACCAAAGGATTCTTTCTCTAGTCAGCAATTTCTTATGTTTATAAATTTAAAACGAAAAGCTGCTGTGTGAAACGCTATTTCTACATAGTGTCACCATGTCTAAAGAAGAAACATGTTGTTTCGAAGATGAATTTTACTGATGCAGCCTCCACTGACAGTAATAGATCTGCTTGATCCACCCACTTAAGACAATCTCAACTGCCCCCACTCTCTCCAAAAATTGAATTATTTACACTGTACTTTATTGCTTCAACTTTCAAATTACTTCATATAGTAGTGCCTTACAATCCTTTTCTTAGCAAATCTGTGGCTAGTGAAAGTGTCATGCAGAGTTGTATGTTTCAAATCCAGCTAGCCTGCAGGGAAAATTTCCTTTATTGCTGTCTTGTCTTCCAACAATGACATTTTAGATGAGCCATCAAAAACATCATCATTAAAGATATTAAAAAATATAACCAAGTTTATTCCAAGTAGTGTGTCTAGCTAGTTCTGTCTCTAACTGGTTCTGATGAGCTCATAGTTTTCTTCCCTGTCATCCCAGTCACACCATCACTTCTCTCAGAAAATAGAAAATAAAAATCAAAAGACAGAAACAAGCATAAAATATTGAAAAACTGAAACAACATTCAATTTTTAGTACTAACCTTTTTATCCAGGCTCAAAGTTCACTTTCAATGCAAGCCCTCTATGTGGTTACCTAACTACCCAAGTGCTTCACAAATCAGACATTTGGATGTGTAATTGGCTAGGTTTATGACTGTAATTAAATTGTGGTTTAAACTGATTACAGATGCAAAATTGCATCTCTAGGAAAGGAGGCCAGGCTGAGGCCCTTTCAAAAGTCATGTTCTTCAGGCTGAACCAGAAAGATTGTACAGTAAGTTTCAAAAAGATTTGATTTTCCATTATCTTGCAGTTTTGCTTTTGCTGGTGAAAGATCACTGGCTTTAGCACAGTTTTCCTGATTGACACTGGTGCAAGTTAAAAAAAATAGGTCTCTGTGTTTGGAATTAGGGGTGTGGGAGGAAGCTGAATGCATCAGCACTGAGTGTGCAACTGCACAACTTGTGTTTGGAAAGAGAGGCAGCATTGCCAGCTTCCTGTGTTCAGAAGTGCTGGGGCTGATTGTTGAAATGCCTATTCTGACACTAAAATTGCAATTTCTCTGTCCCCTGCTGTGCCAGATAAACATTTCTGGAAAGAGTAACCCTTGTTCAAAATAAGGCTGTTTCCAGAAACACTGTGCAAATAATAACCAGGGTCTTTTAAAAGTCAACAAAGCAGGGAGGAAAGAAGAAAGGAAAGAACTGCCAGCTCGAGCAGAGATTTAAAAGAAACCCCCTTAAGTTCAACTGTATTAGCTCCTTTGTGCCTCGTCATTTTACTGTGTGAAGGAAGTAGGAAATAAGGATCTTCTCTGACTTATCACAGGATATGTATTTATTTGAAGTGTTGTCATCTCTAATTCATATTCCTGATTGCATTTAATGAAGAACAATAAAGGAATATACCAAGTTTGTGTAATTCAAATAAACTCACACAAAAATAGGCAGGTAGCCAGGTCCCTTGGGGAGGGAAGAGAAAAGTGGTCATCCCCAGCATGTACACTGCAGCCCCTGTTCAGAAATCACCAATTATTTCATTGCCCTATTCAGATATACAACAAAGCTTTCCATTCCTCTTGATAATTGGGATTTTCATTATCCTTCTCCCACCCATCAGGAGAGAGGATATTAGATCCCTTGGCCTAAAAATCATGCGCTGGGCACAGGCTTCTCTTTCTGCATTTCTGTGCAGAAGTATTTATAATAGAGACCATATTTGCTCACTTTTCTTTTTGGCAGGTTTTTCCTTTATGTGAAACCAATCCTACAGAAACCATTCTGTAATCAGGAAATATATTGTTATCACTCTATATTTTCCATCAGACTTCAACTGCTGGAAACAGCTCCCCTCCCCCACATTACTTTTCTTTTCTGCACTTAGATTAATTCAAAAGGTTCCCTTTCTCTTGGGCTAACACTGCAGGCAAGGACTCACCAGAGACTGGTTCCCTAATGACAGTAATAAGTCTCGCTAGGCTTGCTTGAGAAGACGTTTGCCAAGCCTTTACTGCTCACCCAAAAGAAGCTGCCTGAAAGTTGCTAATATTTTACTATTTTTATTTGAAGGTTTGTTTGTGTTAGCCAAGGCACTGCCAAGTTGCAGGGTAGGTAGGGAAAGGAGGGAGAACTCCAGAACACAGCCACAGGGCCTCGTTGCTGCCTCGCTGTTCTTGGGGGAGTTTTTCCTTGGAGATTTCCAGGAAAGAACTAGTTGAGACAGCTCGTGGAAGACAAGGAATTTGTCTCTGGTTATGTCATAGTCTGACCGTGTGAATCTGTTCAGGTATTTAAGTCTCTAACACACAATAAAGGTGAATTTTCCTCCTATCTTTTTTTTTTTCCTTTCTTTTTTTTTTTTTTTTTTTTTTTTTTAAACTCCTGGGACACCTCTTCTGGGTCATTTTTTTCTGGATAGTTGGTGATGCTGGTCTGCTCAGCTCTCTCAACCTAAACAAGTCCCCTGTGAATTGAGAGCAGCCTCTTCATCTATGTCCCATTCACTGATCCCAGCCTGAAACACAACAACAGAGGGAATTTAGGAACATAGCACTGGGCCTGGGCCTTTCATTGAAGAATTTCCAAAAGGTTAAGCTTTTTCACTTCTCCCAGCATGATATACTCTAATGGCTCTCTTCGGTTTATACTTGAGACTTGAAAGGTGTAAGTCACTGCTCTGGGAGGTAATTCTTCTTTAATTCAGTTCTTCCCTCTGCAAGAGAAAGGGTCTAGTAATATTTACCTGCCATCTCACACTGCAGTGAAGTAATTTTGTTTAGTACAAATAGTTCACAGTTCATAAATGAAAATATTAGGTTTTGAGATTTATTTTAGTTATATTTTCTGCAGTTTCAGATGGTTTGGAGGGCTTTGGAAATAGAAAGAGATCAGAATTTAGAGACTTTGCATGGCAGGAGAGGGGATTTCCTAGTCACAGACCAAGTTCATTTGCAGGAGATACCTTAGGTTATCAGCAAAGAGAGAAACATATCTTCTTTACAGTGTGAATATTTCAGATTTACTCATTTGATAAAATACAAGAAAAAAAGAAAACTATCAGCAGAGAAAGCAGAAAAAGCAGTGCTTTAAATTTTCTATTTCTGAATGTATTTGCTGCGTTTGCTTCAAGTTCCATTTCCTACTTCATTGTTTTATTGTGATTATAGTAGAAAACATATTCCCTTCTTTGTATGTGACTCATAATCATTGTTGCTGACTATTCATTTAGTTCGCACTTGCTGCAGTGTCCCAGCCCTTGTCTGAGACCTGCTTTGTTCTAGTATTTGATCAGGAACATGAGCAGGTTTATTCCTCTTTTTCTACCTCACAAGGTAAACAAGGAAAAGATATTTCCCACATTTTCCATGTGTTTCCAGACATATCTTATCATTTATATTTGTCACTACAAGCTAATGTTTCAGACTGTTTAAAGTTGACCTCTCAAGTTGTGAACTTCCTTGAAAAACACAGATAAGCAAAGAAACTTTAACAGCTATTAGTCAGGGACTGGTGGTGCACGAGTTAGCATTGGCGTTTTATCTCAAGAAAGCAGAATGCAAATGTGGCAAAAGTTCCCATGTGAAGACATAAATATATTGACAAATCATCATGGTGGCTTCAGCACAGTACTTATGAGAGGAAGTGGCCTGAATTTCAGAAGGAGCATTGTTCCAAGGTGCTTGCCAAAACATGTGGTTTCTCTCTCAAGTCAGTGAAGAGAGGTGTGCTGCTGAAGGGCAGCATCAGCCACCATGGCACTGTAAAATGCTTTTCACCATTCTGAAATCCTCTGAGGAGCCCGATCTATTGAGAGCAGCCCTGCAGAGAAGGATACAGCAGTACTGGTGGATCAGAGGGAGTTCCACCTTTCTCTCTTAACATGTACTCTTAACATGACCAAGTAGGGTCAGTGGTTTCAATTTTGCCCAGGAGTTTTCCCATGGGCAGGGCACCCCCAGGACAGCAGGGCTCCATCATGTGGAACAGTGGCTTGGGAAGGCAAAGAGCATCACTCTGAACAGCCCCCCCCTCTTCTTCCTACTTCCCAATACTGTATATCCTGAGCATGATGCCGTATGATGTGGTATATCACTTTGGTCAGTTGGGGTCAGCTGTCCCACCTGTGTCCCCTCTCAGCTCCCTGTGCATCCCCAGTCCCCTCAGAGGTGCAGTGAGAAGCAGGAATGGCCCTGACTCTGTAAGCACTGCACAGCAGTATTGAAAACAGTCCCGTGTTATCAACATTGTTTCCAGCACAAAGCCAAAACACAGCCCCATACTAACTACTGTGAAGAAAATTAACTCTATCCCAAACAAAACCAGCACATGGTTTTAAATTGAAAGGAGATAGGTTTAGATTAGATAGTAAGAAAAAATTCTTTACTGAGAGGGAGGTGGAACATTAGAACAGATTGTCCCGAGAAGTTGTGGATGCCCCATCCCTGGAAATGTTCAAGGCCAGGTTGGATGGAGCTTTGAGCAACCTGGTTTAGTGAAAGGTGTCCCTGCCTGTTCCAGGTGTCCCTGGGGGTGGAACTAGATGGAGTCTGAGGTCTCTTTCAACCCAAACCATGCTATGATTCAATAGGTGAGATTTATGCTGTGAGGAATGGAGGACCAAACCCAGCTGCAGTTCCACCTTTCTCTCTTAATATGTACTAGCAATTTGACCAAGCAGGGTCAATGGTTTCCCAATATTTTTTCAATTTTGCCCAGGAGTTTTTAAAGAATGGATAGCTAAAGAATAGCTAGGGATAGAGTGAAGAAATTTCTTCTCAATACAGAGTTAGTTCAGACAGGGTTGGTGTTTTTTGCTTTTCCATTCATTTGTTGATCACTCAATGAGTGTTTTATGTAAATAAAACTGAACCTGGTACTGCTTGCAGAATCAGTTCCCCACATGCGTCATTATTCACTTTTTCCATTTTTCCATTGGTTGCCTAAGCCATGTGGCATCATTTTTAATCACTGTCTCCATGAAAGTAGGTGTAAAATGGTTTTGCTAACAAAAGGAAGGATGTTATCAAGTCTTCATTCTCTCATGGACAGTGCAGGAACTTACTGAATTAGGAACAGGCAAATTGTCAAAAACAGGAAACTTGCCTTTTTTTTTTTTTTTTTTTTCCTCCCTGTTCTGTTATAGCAGGTCTTTCCCTGAAATATCACTACTAGAAAGTATGGTAGAAAAATTAGATATGGGCTAAGATAAGATTTTTAAAATTCCATCTTATCTTGAACCGTAACTCCATATGCACGTGGGCCTATAATAAGGAACAGCAGAACAATCAGAAATTAGTGGAATACCTAGATCCTAGCATGTAAGTCTATGGAAGAACAAGAGAGGGAACCAGTCCTGTGCCAAAGGAGCAAGTAAGAAGGCTGAAGGAAAGATATCCTTGCACCAACATTATAATTGCCCCAGAACCCTGCCAAGGCAAAGCAGCTCTTACTGAAGCCAAACTCTCTGTGCAGCATGAGCACAAAGCATCACAGTTGTATTTCTACCTGTTTCTTGTGGAGCTCAGCCCACTAACTGCAAAGCCTATGTGTCTGTAGATTCAACAGTGCTTTTTATCTTTTCTCACATTTGACAGTTTTCAAATATTGGTGACAAATTCTCAGTGTTATTTTGACAAACACTGAGTAACTATTTTATGGGGACATTTGTTCATTCCTCACTTGCAAAGTTGCAGTTAGGGACTCCTTCGGCCTCCTGACTGGCTGGGGGAGGAGGGGAAGGACAGTGCATGAAATTCGAACTTCTCTGAAAGAGTTGTGCTTGTCTTCCTGTATTATCAATGTGTTAATGAGACAGTCAGCAATGGAATAAGGTAGGGAGCTACAAGAATATACTCCTGATATATAGTTTATGCCAGTCCTAATCCAACAACAGGAAAGTCCTAACATAAGCCGTTGTAGGATAGCTGCTGCCTACCCTGCCTCTGCTGGGGCTGCTGGAAAGTAGTGCTGGGTGCAAAGGTACGAGTCTGACAGCACAAATGTTCAAAGTAAGGCAAGAAAACAATAGTAGAGATTCCTCCCACTTGCTCCAGCTGAAAAATCACTGTTTTATTGCTAAGTGGATGAGCTTGGAAAGAATTTATCAACAAGCATTCATGGAGAAAAATTAAACTGTTCAAATGTTCATGGGAAAAATGAATGAGCCAGGGTTCAAAGCAATAGACTGATCAGACTCACCTTCCTCCAAGAAATGCAACACATGCCTTCATTCTCATTTAGGATTCTTATTGCAGAACGGGTAGTTAAAGGTGTGTGGGTTTGACTTAAACTTTATATTTTATAGCAATGTATTATTATTTTATTTTAAAATATTTAAAAGCATGTCCTTTAATTAAAATTTCTTTAAAATATAAGTAAGCATCACAGTTTGTAAAGTAGCTGGAAAATTTGATGCAAAAGACTAGCTTTTGGAACCAGAAAAAATATTTTTCATTAACTAAAATAAATAAGACTCATATTGTTTTCTAGACAGAGGATGGTTAGGTATTTAGATCCAATTCCTGCAGGGTATTTGTGCATTCTCTCACGGATTAACAGCAGCTAGCAGAGCAAAACCCAGACTGTTTTGGATCTGGCCCTTCTTCATGTGTATAAAGAAAAGCAGTGAAAAAAGAAAAATCGGTTGAAAATTACTGACCAAATATCATCAACTCCTCTGACGTTGCTGTCCCTAGCCAGGCTGTTAGAGACTGGCTGTGTCTCCAAAATAATCAAGGTCTAATATGATGCTGACCCTGTAGTGTCTTTTACATTTTGGCGTGGAAAGGAAATAACAGAATCTCTCCACAGGCTACTCATTTATAATAAATACTGATTGGCTATAGTGGTAATTTTATGTGATAAAGATATTAAATTGTGTCAATAAACCAGGAACAAGTGATGTGTAAAATAATTATCACTAAAGGGAATGTAATAAGTTACTTATTAAAATCCATAGATGGATTATGTGACCCTGTGATTACAAAGCTGGGGAGGGAGCACATGACTTGGTATACATCTTTTGGTCCAAACACCTCATTGCACTCTGTCAGATTACTGGCTCCTGACACTAAATAAAATTCAGGTATGATTTATGGAGTGGCCTTTTGACAGGAGCTGGAATCAGAAATGGTTTAGGCTTTGCCAGTGTTCAGCACTGTTTTCATTAGCTACTGATATAATGTAGGTATTACATTTAGTCAACCGAATTATGTGTAGTTCTCCAAGATTCTCCCTCACCCCCTGTAGTCATTGTTCCACTCATAATAAAATTTTCCTATCAATTTGCCACAAGAGGAAGACTGAAGTTCACTAAATTACATCCGTGTGTATTTGTGCACAAGACAAAATGATACCAATTAAAAGAAACAAAACAACAAACCCAACTTGATTCTATTTTTAAATTGTTCATGGAGAACAGGGAAACTGGCTCACAGAGGAGGCCACCCCTGAATTTCAAGCACTGGAAATTTCATTTACCTTAATTAGCAAAACAGCATCAGTTTAGAAAAGAATAAAACAAAGAGAGAGATGCTAAATAATATGTCAAAAATGACACCTGGCCTCCCCAATGCCTGATTAGAGAGGTTTGCTATGTGAGGTGGAATCATCATTTCGCACTTCTTTCTCCTTGTATAATTTTATTATTTTTAGACAGCCTGAAAATGGTCTTTTTACACACAGACAGCAAAAGAACCCCAGTTCTGACAGCTGAAGTGAAGCTATCTCAGTGGTTTAGCAGTACTGCCACACAGAAGGCTTGAATTTGGGAGTGGCCTGGGGGCACTCTCTTTATGAGCCTTTGATGCTCTGATGTGTCACAGAGGTGAGGCGCTTTGACTTCAGGCAGCAGCACTTGCTGATGGCTCCTGACTCGGTAAGCGCCTCCTGATGACTGAATTATGACACAGCACTTGCATGGTATGGTTGGAGATTGCTTAGCCCTGTCCTGACTAGGGAATGAACAAAGTTAAGAGGTGTTTCATGTACAATGTGCTGATACACAAAATCCATCCCAAATGAATCTGGCTGTGTATCTGAAGAGCTATTCACAGAGCTTCCGCAGCAACAACTAGGCTTCATGCTACCTGTAATGCAGAATGACTTCCTGGGGCCATCTCCAAACTCTTTCTGCTTACAGCCTGTGATTATTCCTCTGAGTTTCAGTGAGTTATTACTTTTTTGCTTTTAACAGTTACTGGCTGTTGTGACTTTCCTGCCAACAAGCATTCAACAGAGGACCAGAAATTGCTAGCATACAGTTCAGTCTGGAGGCAAAGCACTCATGCCATCTCCTACAATTTTTGAGATGTCAAAGTACCTCAAGTGTGCTGACTTTTGGGCGGGTCTTCAAAATCCTTATTTCCCTGGATATTCATATTCCTTTTCTCTTCTATTTTGCTGCTGTCTTCATACTGTTTGGTTGGTTTTATGTTGGAAGGCTATACTCTTTATATAGCTCTTCTCACCAGGTGAAGGTAGTTCCAATGTGAATTAATCTTCTGGAGTCTCCCTTACCCTGGTACTGGCAGAGTGTTCTGGATGATGTTTGTAGGTGACTCAGTTTAGCTCTGTCACAACTCTGTTCGCATACTGTGTATGAGCTGGGAGTGATTATTTCCCTGCTATTTATTGCTTTGCATGCCAATTTTATTGCTGGGGTGGCACCAATATGTTATGGCTGTAAGTCCCTGGCTTCTTTGGTGTGCAGCCTTTCCTGCTTAGCTGCTGTTTCTCTTAACTACTCTGTTGCCTGTCTATTGTCCTTCTGGATTGCAGCAAGCTAGTCCCCAAGGAAATGATTCTGGCTTACCTCTCTATGCTGGGCTCACATTTAGCTCCAGAAACAGTTTACAGTGGTGGCTCAATGCTGCAAAGTGGGGATTAGCTCTTACCTTTCTTACGTTTGCCGTGTTTCTTCTGTCTGTCTCTGCAAACTGTTGACATAGAAGATGGAATGCTTGTCAATTTTTTATTCACTTACAAGAAGAAGCTCCCAGTTTGGCACTGTATTATTAAAATTCTGCTGCTCTACATTAAGCTAGACATCGTAGCTCACGTAATACCTTGCAAAAGGTGCTTTTGGTTAATTTTCTTGGTTCTCACCTACTCTTATTCAAGCTGACATTAAGCAGCTAAGTGAGCACTTAAATTATTGTTTCTCTATTCTAATCAACACAGATGGGGAAGAGTACTTCACAGGGCAGTTTGGATCACAGGTTAACCTGTTCTATGATCTAGTTTTCTTTTCTGCCAGTGGGAGTGACTCTTCAATGTTTTACATTTTGCAGGATGAATTCGAGCCCAGTTCTGCTTACCCCAAATCAGAATAATGATGCCCTGTCTCTGTTTAGTTTTTATCCTCAAAAGTTCAGTCTGAAACAAGCTTTGGGCTAGGAATTCATGAGACCATAGCACCCTTTGTCAAAGCACCTCACACTGTTCCATGTACATTGTTCACTTCTCCTTTATGCTTGATACCTGGTGAGACAGTCCCCAATATCTCTTGTATTTATCCCCCAAGAAGAAAACAGATTTTACTGTATAATGAGCTCAGACTAGCAGTCACTCACTGAGGTGTAGATGAGTGCTCTCTTATTGAGGAATAGTAAATCATTTGCTTATGATTGTCTATCCATATCCTGAGTAGAAATAGAATCAAGACTGGAAAAACTCATTCTTAGCCCAGTCAGGTGAAATCTTGGCCCTTCTGGAATCTGGAGAATCAAACAAATAAAAAACCAGAAAAGTCCTTCTGCCTTTCACTTCATCTCCCACTTCCTGACTACATTTGTATTCCAGACACTACAGGTCAAAATGCCAGCAAAGCAGGCTCGATCTCTCTTTCTTTTTTCTATCTTACGAGAGTCACAGATTTTATGGGCACACAACCTACCACGAAGAAAAGTATAAAGTGCACTTGTATCTTGACAGCCACTCTGTGGTAATTACTTATATGTGTGTTCTCTCTTCATGATAAATGCAGCATTTCTGAGACAATTTACCTCTTGAAGGTGGGATAATTCTGATTTACTCTTTTGGAGAGCATGCACAGCTCATTATTAAGAAACAGCTGATACAGTGTGTATTCACACTTCAAGTTATCCTACTTGAGTCTGTCACTGTGCCCTAACTTCTGGTCCATCACAGAGCTAATGAACTCAACCTCTTCAAGGAAGGCACAGCAACTTCAAATTTTGAGACCGAATATTTCAGGAAGTCAGTAACTGTGAGAGTTTGTGAGGAAATGTGATGTGAAACAATTATTCTATCTGTTATTATAGTTAGTATTTTCAATTTTCTCAGAAAAACCACAGCAACTTTGGTTGGAAGTGCGAAAATTTTTGCAAAAGTACTACTCAAGTACTTGTTGAATTAAGGAGAATTTAGTATGTTAGCTCACCATCACTGCTCCATATCTAGGTCTGAGAGAATATTTCTGTAACAAGTGCATATTTTTCTGAGATTTCTGGTTCATTTTTCCTATTTCTTAGGTCATAATACTGAACTTGCAGTGCCAAACCCCAGGATGATCTATGGAGAATTCATGTTTTATTTTCTTATGAGGCTAGATTTGGACTGAATATTATCCTTGTCCAAATGTTTGTCCTTTTTTCAGTGCACTATTTTTAACACACCTTATACCTCAGCACAGTCTGCAGTTACATTGGTCTTGGTGAGTTGGATGAAAAGGCACGCAGCCCTTTGCGAATTGTTCAAGCATGGATTTGAGGAGATAAGCATTTTTCTCTTCAGAATTTGTAATTGGGGAGGAGGGTGGGGTTGGGCATAATGGATTCCTTCCTTCTCAGCTCCTGTGAAATTTTTCGTTTCTAAGAGAACAAAATCTATATGCCATGCAAAAGCATTTGTGTAATAAATGGGGTTGATTAGAATATTTGGACTAGAACAAAGGTAGAGGAGAGTTACATCCATAATTTTCACAACTGGACATGGAGTCAGGTGCAGCCTTGGAGTGAAGTGGTTCATATCCTGCTGCAAGAATCTCCTTGCAGCACCAGGAGTAGGGGCAGATTCACCAGGACTGGTACCCCCTGTTAGCAAAATGGCTGGTAGCCCATGCCCCAGTGTGGCAGGGAAGCTCAGTGATGGTACAACTCCCATGCCACAATGGGGACTGCCTCCATCCCAGGGGAGCTCCTGCCAGGCCTTGCTCAAATCAGAGGGTGTCCGTCTGAGTACAGAACTGCATGAGTTGGTTCCATGTTTATTTCCACTGTGTCTCAGAAGGAGAGTCAGTTGAGAATGAGAAGATGGTGCCAGTAGAATTTCTTTATCTCATGATGTTTCTCCCATCCCCAAATCAGACTGTTCGTATTCATGATCAATGACAGAGAATAAGATTCAGAGAAAAGGATAATCTGGCAAACCCTTGAGATCAAAAGGTCTTAAAGAGAGAAAATTTTTATGTTCCTTACTGAATTCATATTTATGGAATACAGTTCCTATTCTTTGCAACATACAGATATTTGTATGGGTTTTGTTCTGACTTCTACAAGTTGTTTATTTTTAAGATATCAAACCTGTATTAAATAAGACAATTGAAAATATGTAAGATGTATTCTGGGATAAATAGAATTTATCCTATTGAGGTCCTAGAATTTCAAATACTAAGATCAAGTAATCCATAATAGCAGCTATAAAAAGTGGCAGTGTAGCTAAGTGAATTCTATGCTGGGATCCAACAGACACGGAGCATTTTCTTTCTTGTGTCTCTGAGCTGCTTAGGCAGGTCACTTTACTTCTTTCTGCCTCAGTTATCCCATCTAAAAACATCAATAATAATGCTGTCATACTTTGTGATGTTAGGTAGTACTACAATAACCTCTTCTTTATATGCAGGAACTGAGAGCTATCAGAAATAAAAATATATTTTCTGTGATGGACTGTTGCTTTCAAGGCTCAGAGAAGACTGTCAGCAAAGTTGCTATTTTTGGCTGCAAAAATTGTGGGTTTGAGTTTATTGCTAGAATGGATTATCTTCCAATAAAAATTGTATTTCATTTAAAGTATATGTTCTTACTGAAGAACATATACTACATTCACCACATCGAATTTTATAATTTTTATTAATTTTAAATATAATTTTGTTATTCATTAGTTGCTCCAATTACAGCAATAGTGGATGACACATTCATTATAAGCAGCACCTATTTCCAGAGACGAATAACTTTCTGAAATAACTAGATTCTGAGTAGAAATTTTCATACTTAATTTCATCCCAGGGTTTTCAGGATAAGACGTTCAACAAATGGCAGGTATTAATTGGTTTGGTTTTTAGCAGTTGTGAAACACACTGCTCAATCTGGTTTCCTTTCACAAATCTGTTGAGTGTCGTATTTCATCTTGTGCAAGAAAAATAAGGGGGAAAACCACCAAGTTTGGGGTTTTTTTGGTTCTTTTTCAGCATATAGTGAATTAGCAATTCAAGTTCTATGGAAGATCAGCTAGGCATTTTTGCATAAGTCACTTAGGCTCAAAGTGTTCCATATATGGCTAGATTTCATTGAAATAATTGCATTTTAGTTGAAATTAGTTAGTTGCAATGGTGTAAGGTGCTTTTAAAATTTTGGGTTTTCTAAGAATTTTGCTTAGAACTGAGTGGCTAGCTTAACACCGAAAACCAGATAATTACTAGTGTTGTCCCACTGTAAAGCCCTTGCTAAGGCTAGTCAAAGGGGATGGGAGCAGCCTTGGGCACTAGTGATTGCAGCCAAGGTTCTCTGTTGGTCAGGGAGAACAGCAAAAACAGTGCGGAGATTTTTTAAATTCCTGTACAAAATCTGGACTGCCCTCATGGAGAAGCTTGTGCTTCTGTCTTTGACTTTGGTAACCTGATTTATTTATTTAGAGACTGGAAAATCAAACCAAGAACTGCAACTTCTTTTAGTTGTACTGATGTCTCCCATCTTGTGTGGAGAGATCTTTTCCCGGCAACCATCTAAAACTAACCTTTACACTCTTTGAAATGCTTCTTTTGAGCTTGCCTCTACCTGTGCCTTAAAATCACTCCCATCGGTCTTTGGTTAGGCAAGTGACTCCTGCTTTTTATGCTAAATTGTTTGTTTTATTGTTACTTAATCCTCCTAAACCACCACCACACCCTCACATCTCCCTGTGAGCTCTGTCTGATATGCAGATTGGGAAAGGTTTGGGGTGGGGACTCTATTATTTGATCAGTACATTTAGCCTAGCACAAGGAGACCAATCCCTAGCTGACACCCTGTGCATCATGATAACACAAGATAATAACAGAGGATTTTATAGGCTCGCAGGTATTTACAGGGCAAATGATAAATAACAAAGGGAGGTTGTGTTTCGTGTAAGCAAAGAAATATGATTAAATCTTCTGCAGGAACTTGAACCTATTCAGTGCATAAATCTTTCCTAGCCTTTCTGCTACATTAATACACAATCGACTCCTGTGAAGACCTAACTCCACTGCTCTCAGAGATCCACAGTCCTTACCTGTAACAATAGCCAAGCTCAACTGAAGTTATATTTAAAATTTTTGCTAATCAGTATGGAATTGAATTCTTTCTAAGAAGTATTCTGCTCATTTTAAGTGCCGCAACTGGAGCTCTGTCATTAGAAAAGAAACATTTGGGGGTCTGGGAAAAAAAACAGGAATGCCAGTAAGGTAATTATCATAACAGTCGACCCTGGGAGTGCAGGAAGTGGTGCTCTGTGGTGCGAACGCTGCTCTTCACAGCCCCCAGCTGAAATGAGACATTTCCACTAGATAACTCAAAGTAAGTTTTAATATTGTTTTTAATCATGAAAATGTTTCAAACACTCTTTGGTCTATTCATTACAGCAGGAGTGGTTATTTCATTTTTTAATAGGAGCACTTACAAACAATCCAAGTGTAATAACCAGCAGCATAAAATTATCAGTGATTGAGTCGATGCTGAACTTCTCACTTGTCAAACAGTGCAGATTGTTTTTTCCCCTTTTTCTTAGCTCTTAGGTAAATTTCACTGCTAGCTAGCATCTCACACCAGACAAAGAGCAGGGAAGGGATGAAAAAACATGAAGCATATGCGTTTCAAGGCCAACACAATTTCTTGTTTGTGAATGAAAACTAGGGCTGTAAGCTAAGTGGGAAATACTGGCTGGGAGCTGTCTTGAATTCTTGCAGGCAAAAACATCAGGGATCAGAAAGCTAGTTCAAAGGCGAGTGAAAGTTGATTAATTACTTTGTGCGTGTTTTAATTACCCTATCATCCTGAGATTTTTGTGTATTGATCTGAACAGTAGTAATAAAGCACTTTCCTCCCCTCACTCCCTTTTAAGCATTAGAGCTTTGTTTATTAGGTATGCTTCTAAGGAGAGAAATTACTCATCTTCCAGACTAGCATGGAGAAAGGGGGAAAAAAATACAAATGGGCGGGCATGATCTCTTCTGCTATTCAATATGTTAAATCTAAATTGTTCATATAATTATTCCAGCATGTATTTTCTTCTAGGCTGCAGTGAGGCAGAAAAATTTAAAACATGAGAAATTGGACAATGCTAATGTGAAGTGAAACGTAGTTAAATGTTACATTCCTTTCAATGTCATTTACCAATAGTTATGTATCATACTAAAATGAAAGGAAAATATTAGCCTGAGAGCCAGTGTATTAGTGGGATTTACAACAACTAATATTTGAATAACCCTGAAAATAAACCTGAAATGAGTATTACCAACATTTGATCAAGAACAGTTCTGGGCAAAGGTGACTGGGAAGGATACCTCAGAATAATTCTGAGAAGGTATTTTTTGTGAGCTCGCCGGGGATCCAATGTGATTTAAAACTATTCACTTTAAATATTAAATGGTATAAATCATGACAATAAAAGATAAGGTTAACGACCTTTATGAGGTAATGGCAAAAGAAGACAAAAAAAAAAGTAATTACACAACAGCACTGAAAGGAAAGCATTTTGAATCACACATTACATGCAGATAAACTTGGACATTCCTTTGAGCATCAGTTCCTTAAGGAACTTGCACTGAGAATTTGGCTTACCTAAAAACTGCAAATTCTCCCATCAAATCACAAAACAAGACACCAACAAAACTGAAAATGAAGTCTTTCTATCCTATTTTTCATTCAGCCACAAGGACAAAGTGCCTAATGTCTCCCCATTTCCCTCTCCTTGGAATGGGGCTGCCAAACTCTGCTGAGACTTGTGAGACACGCAGGAAAGCAGAGACCAGTGGGGCCCCCATGAAGCTCTTGTATGAAGGATGGGGCACATGTATGAGCTATGGGATTCCAAATCCCATCTTTACCCAATAATAATTAATAATTAATTAATACTTAACACCCATCTAGTGCTTTACAAGCATTAACTAATTAAGCTAATTCACCCAAGGTCAGTTCTTTGTACTCACACAATACCCAAGATCTTTTTGATCATACACCCTAAAGAGTAAAAACAATATATCAGTAATGTTAGTTTTAGCCTTACATTATTTGGAGATCTTGATCATTAGGGATGGAATTAATCAAATATCTACTGTGTCCCATTTTTGCATTTTATCTTCCATTCTGCATTTACTATTTTTATCTTTATTAATAGCTACTGCTCAGTGGCCTTAAAGAATTTCTCCATTCAACAGAAACTTTTCTTTCCAGAGTCTTATGCTAATTAGTACCTTGTTTGTGGCTTCAGTGTGATTTATGAGCTCCTCTGAGCCCTGAATAACAAAATATCAGGCTCGCTCCATAACTGTCTATTAATTTGTTTATCTTTCTATCCGTCTACCTATCTGCAGAAATTTAAAACAGTGCAATAACTTTCAGATCAGTGACATTAATGCAGCATTAGATTAAAAGAATGTTACTTTATACAGGCATAAATGTAATTTAGAGGCACTTAGAGGAAGCTATATACTTAACATGATTCTTGGCCAGTGAAGACAGGTTGATCCCACTCATTTTGGGATTGCTAATTTGCAGTTAATTAGGAAGATTGATTCTGTTCTCTGATGCATAGGCCCAACCCTAAATGCATTTTTCCGGTTTCCGTGGCACCATGCTAGTTATCATTGTCAAGGTGCAAGTATAACCAAATGACACCGTCCTTCATAAAACATAATACTTTGGGAGTTTGGGAAAGTAAATCAAGTAACCTTCAGCAAACATTTTTCTGGTTTACTCTGTAGACCAAAATCTAGTGTCATCTGCATTTAAAACAACTTTCAAATCACATTCCTTTGAGAAGGTTTATTGCAATTAGCAAATAAAACCAGAGACTTGCTTTAATACTCAACTAAAATAACATAGTTTCATAGTTTGAAGGAAATAAAATATTGACATTTTGCTTGAAGGAACTTGTATCCTTAAATAAATGCAGTGGGCATGGCATACTTAAGCTTGTACCTTTTATAGAAGCTAACATTTATTTTCAATGTGTTATCTCTTGAGGAGATTCTTCCCCTGTACTCTCAAAATACAAGCTGCTATGAACGGATTTGGGGGAGGAGTGAAGATGGAATTATCAGCATCTGGTGTGGGCTAGCAGTAAATTGCTGCTCCCTTAGAGCAAGGGGAAAGCTGAGGGAGCTGTGCATGAGGAGGGAGTCTTGGGGCACAGTGTCTTGTGGGACTGCCCTGGCCCAGTGCAAGTCACACCTGATGTGTATTCTATTCATGAAAAGTACATCTGTAAGTTGAGCTCTCTTTACACTTTATCTGATTTCAGACTGGTTATTTCTCCTCCATTTGGGTTTTTGATACAGTTGTATCAGATCTTTGCAAAGATAAACTAGGAGAATTCCTGCCATGCCTCTGTCACACCAGACTCTGGCTGCAGTGGTCTTCCCAGCTAGTCCTCTTTCTCTGCTTCTGTACTTTCCCTTGCCATTGTACATAAATTTTACAATAGATTGCTGTTGCACACATCATCCTATCCCTATACTACCAAAGTTAGAGCTACACTGGGGTATTATTCTATGGTCAGACAATTTTTCTGGCCCAATTGTTTTAATAAACAGCACACTTTACAGCAATTTTGTGCCAGAATATCTGGTCCTGGTTATCTGCCATTGGAGTACTGCACTAATTACTCATAAATAATAATCCCTTCATTTATCACTTTACAAACAATGAGGAAACTTTTCAAAACAAGTCTATGGAAAATTCCTAGGTGTTCTAAGACAGCAAAATGAGGTGTGTCAAGTCAGTCTGGAACAGCACAGATATATTAAACCTGAGAACCTGTGGAGGGCCAAAGGTATTTTCTTATCCATTTGAGGAAAGAAAGAGATAAGGAGAAATGAGATACTTGCTATAGAATAGTTCCCAGACTCAGTAATTTTCCTTTCAAAATTTCAGTGTCACTGTGTTCAACATCTTTCTCTTATCCCTTAACCTTTCAATTTTGCAGTCATCAGTGCTCACAGTCACATAAGCCACCAGTTGCAAATAAAACGAAAAATATAAAATACCAAAATATCGACCAGATGTAAGCATGCAGGGTAGCAAGAACAGGCAGTGGACACACCTCTCAGTCAGCCCCATCAGCTCATTCAATATACACATGTGGCTTGTTGTCAGAACTTGTGGTTGCAGCCCAAAAGGATCAGGATCAAAGCAAGAGCTTTCCTAGTTCAAAGCCAAATTTGTGTCTTTGCTGGCTCATTTGAATTTTTCATCCAGACTTTCATGGCTTCCTTGTGTGCTTGTAATTACCACATCTTTAAAACCTGACAATCCCTTCATATGGGCCAAATTCTTTCCTCAGATTGTGCTTGTGCTCTACACAGGGGTCCAAGAAAAGACATACATATGCTCTCTACAACACAAACTTTGGGCCCAGATTTGATCCATTAAAATGCGAATAGAAAAATAAGCAAGTTATGAATGTATACTTCACAGACAGGAAAATAAAGTAATTCAGAAGCTTCTGTATAGTATCCTTGGGGCCTGATACGTACTCTTCTAGGGTCTCCGGTAGACGTTAGGATAAGTAGATAGTTGAATATTTTCCCTTTGAACAGTAAATCAGCCCAAATCTGCCTAGCAGAAGAATTAAGCAGAAGCTTAATTAATCTTGCATTAGTATTTCCAGAGGATGCATTGTAGGTTCTCTCCTGGTTGGGATATGAAAGCTCCGATCTCCACTTGTGCGCTCCTAACTCCTGCTTAGGGCTTAGCTCCCACTGATTTCCATGACAAGAAGATGAGCACCTTTGCAGCTCTAAAACAACACAAAAAGAGCGTGAACTGTCAGTTTCCCCTGCAGTGGGGGAAATCCCCTGTAAGCAGAGAGTCAGTGAACCAAAGACTCACAGCACCCACATGCACATACTCAGGCTACACAAAGTTTGTAGGTCGCTTGTTGGAAGCGAAGATTAGATAGCAGAGTTTAGAACAGGCAGCAGGAAGTTTTAAACCTGGCGTGGAGAGAATAAAGACCTGACCCAGAGATCATGGGGCCATAGTCATTTTTAGTGTGCTTTCTACACTCCTTTTACTGGGCACAGAAGAAGAACATAGGGAAGCAGAAAATTGGAAAATACTTACAGAGGGCACCAAAAGGATCTACTTCTTATTTAAACCTTCTGTGATATGTGGGTTTTAACCTCATTAACTCTTCCTTAACCAAATGGATAGTTTTCAGCCTTTCACAGACCATTCGCACACTTCTGGAGGTCCTGTCTACCTCCTAGCAGCCATTAAATTCTCCTAAATATCAGCTTATCTTTTTCCTCTGGCTCACAGTTTCCTCTTTCCTCCATTTTATTTCCCTTTTCTTCCCTGATCTCCCAACATATTTCATGACCACCTCTGAGCAGAGTCAGCAGCCCAGCTCAGCCGTGGTGACTCCCATTATCCCCCACTTTCCTCTGTGCGTGCTTAAATCCTTTCCTGACCTCCAGTAGGCCTTCCTACCTTGAATAATCCCACCGAGGGGTGCTCACTAGGCTGGGAGTCTCTCCTGGGCTTGCATCAGCCTGCTACATTCAAATCTCATGCTCTAAGGCTTCCTCAGGTCAGACACATTCTGCAATGAATCTGACCTGGGGAAGCCCTGAAGCACAAGATATTTGAAAGGAGGATCAGTCTGAGGTTTGAAGCAGAGAAGGGGGGCAGCGGGGTGTGTGTGAGATTCATGTTCAGACCAGGTCTTATTGTTTCTGAACCAGTTTTTCCACTGCTAGCTAACCATCACAGATATCCAAACCACATTTCCTAAGCTACTCAGCAGGTCAAATTACTTGTTATTGAAGTGGAAATAAGACATGGGTTTTTTCCCATTGTTTTCCCTAAAAAGTACTCTTTATAGGTGCGCACAAATGTACACATGTAAGTGCAATGAAGCATTTAGAGATTACAATCGTTCCCTGAATGAAAACTGATAAATATAAATGTTTAGCATGCTTGTTTAAATGGTGACAGTAGTATTAATTAGGATTGTTTGTTTACACTGTTCTGGTAGTGTCAAGATGCCTGACTATAACTATCAGGACCTGTCCACCTGTCAAAGATCAACTGGGTTGTTTTAGCATTGTCTGCCAGCAGGAAATCTCTGGGTCCATACGGGCTTCAGACAAATAAAAAATGAAAAGGGGGTGAAAGGAAAAAGAAAAGGAAGACTTTCTAAAACATGCATTTCTTTATGAAAACTACATGCTTCTCAAAGCTTTTTGGTTGTCATTACTCTGCCATATTTTAGTATTTGTAGAATTTGAGTATAAAAAGTAATTAGGTATGATATAATTATTTTCAGATTTAAAACAGAAACCAAAAAAAAAAAAAAAGCTCTTGCCTTAAAAACATGACAGAAAATAGTTGCATTGCACGAATCAGTTTTTTAAAAAAGGAAACTCATTCTATAAGTAGTTCTCTTATCCAGCTATGCCTAAAATAGGACTAACTCTATCTAGTATCCCAATTACATAATACAGTATATTAAAATAAGTCTCCCTTAATGTTGCATTGCAATAGGTTTGGAGTCCAGGAACAATGTTGGAATAGGGACAGAGTGACCTTTTAAAAAGAAAAATGAAATGAAATACACTTTCATTTTCCAGAAATATGCATGAAAGTAAAAACTTGACAGCATGGAAGAACATAAGCAAATATATCTTTTTATTTGAAGATAAAAAGAAGCAGGGGCTAGATAGGGAAAGGAAAAAACCTGTGAAAAAAACGGATGATGCAGTTTTTACGAATAAGCAGCTTAATGTATCTTGGCACCCACAGTAAGCCTTGTAGGAGCTCAAAGTGCCTCAGGCAATCTGTGAGCAGAATAGCAATTTTATTACTTTGTCATTAAACCAATTTCACAGCAGTATTGTTTGTTAATGAGCAGCGGCAAACGAGCGAAGATGTCACACACTGGAATAGCAGTGAGATTTGTGACCCAAGCTCAGAGCACTAAGATGGAAAGACCATGGCTATAAAAAAGGAAATACTTTGGGATGAAATGCAAAGTCTATACAGCAGAGCTTGTGTTTATGAGCTACCATTTTGCTAAGAGCTGTGAGAGAAATAAAGGTCTGGAAATATGCAGTTAAAACAGGGCCTATAAAATTAAAACCAAATTAAAGTATAGCAGAGGATTACTGCACAGGCTGTACTCTACAAAATATATTTTAAGTGATGAGGTGAAATCTAAATCAGTTTTGTTTGAATTTGGTTGGTATTTATAAAATTCAATAAAGCCATACCAAATTCAAAACCAAAGCAGCAGCCCAAGTCCTGTGGTATCTGATCTATAAGCTTCACTTCGAAGAAATTCAATTTGCCAGTACTTAATTAGCAACTTGTCCTCTCTTCGTAAGCAAGCATAATACATAGGTTTATATAGGAATATAAATACTGAACAGACATAGTCAGTGTGCCTGCACACATGTGCATACATACACACACATGAACAGAGACACTCTGATCACACTCTGATTCTGTACCAAACAGTGATTCAGAATCACCTAGAAAAGAGACTATATGAAGCTGAAGTGCATCATTTGATAGGACTCCTTTTTTTTTTTTCCCTTCCTCTCCTCGCTCTTTTTTTTTTTTTTTTTTTTTTTTTTTTTGAGCCAGGGTTGATCTTACAAAGAGATTGGGAGAGAGCCTTGAGGGATACAAGAAACAGTGCCAAGCAGGCACATTATTGAATCCCTGCAAGGCATCCCGAGGTAAGTTTGCTGCCTGAGCTGTCTTTCCATGTTTATACACAGGGAAAACTAGTTCAAGCAATGCAGTAAGTGGATCAGCATGACTGACTTAAAGGAAGAGGGGGAAATTAGCCCACCATTTTGCTCCATTTGCACTAGAGATGGGGAAATAATTTTGCTGTCAGGACTTGCTTCTGAGCCACCTCCTTTCTTTCCTGTAATAAAGCCCCACCCCATTTGTTTCTATTACAATCACATTATTTAGCATAATTATCCTCTTAAAAAATATCTAGATCACTATAAATGCTTCCGTTCTTCTGCCTGTTTACTACCTCACCCATGAGGATTTCGGCACAGTAGCTACCATACATTTGTGGAATGCTTTAAGGGCTCTGGCGACAGAATAAATTTAGCATATTTGTGCGTGTCTGCGTGTCTGTGTGCCTGTGTGGATTTCGCTCTCAGTTTCTCACTCTCCATGTGCATACTCAATTTGAACAATGTATTTCACTTCAGTTCACAAGCATGCTGACCTCTCTATCCAGTGATTAATATTTTTAGTTGCTTGGTTTCATAGCTTGGTAACTCGTGCATGTTTTCTGCTATTTAACTAAGTGGGTAAAGGGGACGCTGCAGGAAATGCTCATTGTTGAGCAGTAGGCGGTGCTCACAGTTCTGGGAGCTCAGCTTAAGACTGTTTTCTGCCTGACAGGGCAAGACCCCTAGACAAATCCCTGGCTGGGTCTATGGTAGTTGGCAGCCATTCAAAACTGGTTCTCTGCCAGCAGTATTACTAGATAGCCAGACAGATCAATTCACTTTTACATTCCCGCCATTATTTATAGCACACTGTATATCTGCTCTTGCTTATGAACTAATGATTAGCAAATACAGTACACATAAAACATAAGCATTTGTTCTGTGCAAAGCTTTCTGTTGCTGATATTGCAGATAGTTTTACAGGTCACGGAGCCTTAAAAAGGATTTAAAGGGCATGTCTTGTGTAACATTTGTTCCTTTGAAAATGATGCTCCCTTCCTATTTTTGTGTAATTGGAGAGGATAGAAAGGTTTACTTGCTGCTTATGTTTCATTGAATTCTTGCATTTCCCCCTTCTCCCACAGACTACTAAGGAAAACACGTAGGAAGAGAGGCTTATACAGTATTATTTGTTATTTAAGAACTGTAATTCTATGTAACACTTAGGCTTTTATTTTCAAAAAGATCTATTGGTAAAAAAACCAAACCAAACCACACCACAAAAAAAACCCCAAGAAACCCAACAGCCCTGCTTGCATTTCAGAAGATGTCAGGGCAACAGCAATTTTGTGAACTGTAGAGAAAGACAGATGATTTGAAAATGAGAGAAAATACCACACCTTTACTAGGTCCCCATGGATTTTAAAGCACTAGTTATAGTATCAAATTTATTCAGTTACTTATGTTTTTGAGCTAGAATAGGAAAGGTCAGCCCAAATGTAAGGCCCTGACTTCAAAGCAACACAACTCTACTAATTTTTGAAATCTAGATACAATCCAAACTTAATGGTCAAATTAATCCCTGGCATAAACACAGGTCTGAGCAATTTGAACTTTTTTAGCTGATCATTGCTACAGGTCTTGCCACAAGTTCCTGTCAGGTAGCAGGGCTTATGCTTATTACACTGAACATTATTTCTCTGAAAAGTTCACAAAAAGGGGGCAAACACACTTTCATTTCTCTGAAATTAAGTTCAAGACTTAATTGAACTTTGAAAAGTTTCAAAGCATGCTCACAGTGGACTGCCTGAATTAATTCGAAGTATTCTGCTGGTGGAGAAATGTTACATAATAAGGAAATCTGGTAATTTGGTTTCCTAAACTGTTAGTTAACCCATCCTTTGGTCTGGGTTGAGTTTTAAGGGAACATGATGTCAATATGTTCTTAAGAAGTTGTCTTCTTCCCATTTGGCAACTAGTGCACCGGAAAACTTTCTGCGTAGCCGCAATTCCCTTATTGGTTTACAGGTGCTCAAACTGAGGTACCTTATGAGTGCAGAGCTCTGATAGGTGCTTTCTAGGACAGTGAGAATGTAAAAATTAACATTATAATAATAATCAGCATAACTAAACCACAGTGATTTACATACAGTAAAACCTGGCCCAATGGAACAGTAAAGTTATAATTAGCTTTTCTTACCACTTGGCATCAAAAATAAGTGAAGAGGAAGAATAGAAGTGCTTGAACAACATAAGATCCCTAAAGGGCACATGCTCTGATAAAACCTTTCAGCTCAGAAAAATGTGACTAAAGCTGATTTGTAAACGTTTTGCGCGTTACGTGATCCACTCTACTCAATGCATATAAAAGCCCACAATACCTATTAAGACTATCTTATACTGGCTTTGTATTAAATGATGTATATATCCAAGGTGTGGGTCAATGCAGAATCAGGAATGCCGGCTTGGCAAAAATCTTCCCAAGTCAGAATTTTCAGAGGCAGTCATGTCTAGTGACCGGTACACAAAAATTAGTAGTCCAGAATGATAGGCCTTTCTACAGCTCTCTGAAAGCTCAGCTGTCTTCCTGGTTTTTTTTCTTATTTGAAGAATAGTGTTGGAATGGTGAACTCATTAGTTCGGTGTTACCAATGTGAAAGAGCAATTTCCAGGAGAAGCTGAGCACTGGGAGAAAATAGAATATTTACTATGTTTCATCTTAAAAAAAGCACTAATGAAAGCAGAAAGAGATTAGAAATTTGGATCATCAGAGTGGGGCAGGAAAATTATAGTCCAGAATGTGCTTCTTGCCTTAAATAGATTGCAATAAATCTTTGATATCCACTGGTTCTAACACTTCTTTCTTTTTCTTTTGGATTCTTTACCTGAATTCAATGACTGATGTAAAACACAGTCCGTATAGTTTCTCAAGTCAAAATTCTGTATTGAACTTGTATAGTAGAAGCCTCTCCTTGGCCAAGACTATCACTGAGGCAAGATTTATCAAAAATTCATTTTTCATTGTAGTTTTCAAAACATTGCATTTTGAAGGGCTTTTTATGAACCATCTTTTATCAGACAACATAAAATATGCTGTATTTCACTTGCTTGTTTCAACATAAATCAACCCCCCAAAAAGTTTCTTCAGCTCTTTACATTGTCTGGCCTTGTTCATTTGTAAGCCTGCAAGTTTAATAAAGACTACTTTCCCTGTGTAGGAAGAATATTCCATTTTACATGGAGGGAACAAAGCAAAGGAAAACAAAGCCTACATTTTAAAAGCAACACTATATCTCAAAAATGAATATATTGTATGTTGATAGGCAGAGTGTCCTATAAAGCAGCCAGTAAGTGCTTTGGAAGACACTGAGAATATTTCTGGGGTTTATATTGAAAAATAAATCAGGATTTTTCTATTAACTTTAAAACCATGTGGAATTTCCTTAACACTGTACTCTTTTGTGAAGGCCTTGAATGTGGTGAGGTCTGTCCATGTGTGTTTTCTAGGATGTCTTCCTTTCTCTCAAGTTTTTGAGTTTGCAGTGCCTACCGAAACCCAGTAGTTTAGGCAATCAGAGCTGTAACAGGAGGAGAGAAATGAAGGCACAGTAGTTTAGAGTTCACTTCTACACAAGAGAACAGTATTGCTTTCTAGATGGAGTACTGCTGATCCCTTGAAGTTCTTGCTACTCAGATCTGGAGAGTGAACTCAAGAAAAAGCCACTTATTTGATTCACGATAAGACCTTTTCTCAGTTACTTCTTGTATCATTAGCCTTTTTCTTGATCCCTCATTTCTCAGACTTTACTCCCTTTAAGGATGAAAAGTAGATGCCATCTTACTCATAGGTGTTTTTTCCTGAAGTGAATCATTAGTTTGGGGTTTTTTTTATAAAATTCATGATTGATGTCTATGGCCTTAATTATAATGAGCTAAAATAATTTTATGTACAACAAAAAATTTCACTCTTGTTGAGTATTCTATTGCTAAGTTTAGTCAAAGGCCACTGATACAAAGGACAAAGTAGTTACTCAGCAAAAGCCAAGATGACTGTTGGCTGACTTGTTCAAGAACAAACACTCAGGACTCATTCTTCAGACAAGGCCTAACTCCATTAGGCTGTCATAGCACCTGCCTAACTCTCAGTCATGTTAATGAAGTTACCCATATACTTGTAGACAAGCACACGCATAAGTAAACTGCTAAATCAGGGAGAGCAAGTCCCAACAGTCTTTGGCTCATTGAGGTTCTGGAGGGTCATGTTTGCATAAAAGCAGTTCTGAGGAAGAAGTTTATTCCTTGGCCACACAACTTTCTGTTTATTTGTGTATGTCAAAATTCCGGCTTAAATGAAAATATTTTTTTCTCTCCAAAAATCACAGACAAACCCAGAAACAGTGCTGTGGTTTGAAAATCAGTTTGGCTACAACAATTTGTTTAGATTTGAAATATGATATGATAGTAAAGCAAAATTAAAGATGAGTCCAAAATCACTTTATGAACCTTGGCTGAGGTGCATGTTTTCTGCTGAAATGCAGCATTATATTAATTTAATTTGATTGTGCTTACTGCAAATATTTCCTTCAACTCTACTCAGAAACTTCTGGTTTTCCTCTTTTGGAGAACTAGTCCAGGACACCTAATCTGTAGATTTATTAGTCATAATAAGGCAGTTCCTAGAAGCTCCAGCTGAGATGCAAAGCTCATTGTGTGCCACATCCATGTAGTAGGTGGGTCAACTTCAAAAACTTCACAAACTTCTTTAAATACAATGCCCATATCTGTTTTAGGTACATGGAGAGCTTTGGAAATCTGTCCCCTAAAGTATTCAATCACCTGACAAGGTTATAATAGTCTGTACAGCCTTTAATAGTGAAGTCAGGAAGTGGATTCACCATGTGAACAGTGTACAGATACCAGAATGTAACACTGAGATGGAGCTGTGTGCTTCCTCAGAGGTGTTCAAAGAGTAACTAAACACTGAAGCAACAAATTTGAGCTGGTGAAAAACTGCAAAAGCTGGTTCTTGGAATATCATACTAACATATTTTTGTGTTATGTGACAACATATTATAGCATAAGATAAAAATATATTTTAAAAACTCACTAAAATATGTTAGGTGGAAAAGCATTAGCATAACATAAAAACATTTTATAAAAGTCTATTTTTCTCCTTAATATAAATGCATTTTGCTGCTTCATTCTCTGGCTTTCCCAGAAAGTCACACTGGGCCTCTGTGGGCAATCTAAGTGAGGCAATGGTTGGGCCAGATTAAGATCATATTTTGAAAGTAGTTTTATTCCTTGAGTCTCTCCTTCTGATTGTCCATGTTCCTGTTCTGAAGTCTGTTGAGGTGAGCTGCAGTTTTTCCACAGATTTCAGTGCTAAATTTTGAATCAGTCCTCAAATAGCTTTTGAAATAACTTACTCAAACAGCTTTCGCAGGACGACATATATGGCAGTTTCCTGCAGAGGATTGCAGCAGTTTGTGTGCATCTTCCTTTTTTCATGTGGAATGACATGGAGATAATAATAAATGACTGAGGATACCTACGGTAACACCTGTATCACCACAGGGCTGTTACAGACCTCAGTATTCTTCACCAGCATAATAGTCCTCACTACTGTTCACCCGCACATGAAATCACAGAGAAGCCTTTGTAAGCCACACTGCAAAACATGTAGTGTGGTTTACAGACCACCTGTCACCTGACATAGGTGTTTTAATCTTGACCTCAGGGCACAGATTTTATGAACATTTACTCCAGCAAATTTGGGGTGTATGAATTGTTTCTGCTGAACATGGTGACTTTAAATGAACGTTGTGCAATAGTAATGGAGGATATGCCACCAGGGAGACAATACAGTGGGGAATTATCTCCACAGACTCCTCTCCAACAATGCTTTTACCCATGTGTTCTTCAGGCTTGGTGTCTAACAGACTACTCTGACTCTTTGCACAGTAACTCACTTCCAAGAAACAACCATTTAAGAGGATGCAAGCTACCCATAACATGAATCATTTCAGTGGAAACAGTACTTTTTGCTTACACTGGCATGCTCAGAAAAGGGCATAAAGGTTCTTGTGTCCGTCCGCTGTAAAATAAGCAAAAAATATCAGTGACAGATAAATCCGAAGGTGCTCTGGTATGCATGCTTCACTTCTACTGTGAATCTCAAGATTAAGAATCAATGACCTGACAATGAAGCAATGACTGTTTTATTCAATTAGTTTACTTATAATTTTCAAATACATGGAATAGTTTTATTTAAAGGAAAAAGAAAGAGGATGCATGATGCTTATTTCTTGTACCTTCCTCCAAGGTCCAATAGTTACTGTGCCTGCAATTTATATACGGTAAAGTACAGAATCATAGAATATTCTGAGTTGAAAGGGATCCATATTATATAAAATTTCGGTAAGTTCTGATTCGATGACACTCCTACTTGTCCCAAAGTAAATGAAGAGAAATTTTGTTGTGATTGAGAGGTTTTACATAGTGGGGAAAATCAGACCTACAGTTCCTGTGATGGCCTAGAACTAGATCCCTGAAAACTGCTGGATCGTTATACTCAGAAACATAGAATCATAAAATTAAGGCTGGAAAATACCTCTAAGACGACCAAGTTCTATTGTCAGCCTAGCACCACCACCATGTTCTCCACAAAACCATGTCCTCAAGTGCCACTTCAGCACACTTCCACCTCTTGTTCTTTTGTTGGCCTTCATTTCTTTCCCCAGAAGCCAGTGAATTGGCTCTGCTATCCCTCTCCATGGTGTTCACTTCATCAGACAGAGGATGGCATCTGTTTTCAAATGACCCACACATTGCAATAAATCTCAAGTTCATCTGCTTAATAAGAAATATATCTAAAGGAAATCTCTTAAAACAGACTTGAATTAAAACTAAATAGAACTGAAGTAAAACAAAATGCAGAGAAGCTTATGTATTTTCTCATCATAAGTGCAAAAAGTTGGTTTGCCTGCTACCACAATTTCTGAAGTCTACATTAAGACTCTTCTCCTTTTTAAACCAGGGATTCTAATAACTCATATTGAAACATGATCATGGAGATACCACATTCTATCATATTCTGGTTTAAGTTGTGCTTCCCAAACACAAAATACGGGTTTGCCCACAAATGTATTTGAAAAAGAACCATTTCAGGTGTATCACTTTTCTGTGCACACTGGAGAAGTAAATTCCTTCTGTATCTCTATATTTTGCCCTCCCACTTCCAGGGGTCATTTTTTCTCTTCTTTCTGATTGCTGACTTGCATTTCTTTTTACTGTCTGCAAAGGTAAAACATTATTTATTGGGTTTTAAAATCCTTTTCTTTCCTCCCCCCTTTCTGAGGGAGGCATTGACCTAGACAGTCATGAGGACATTGTAATTTGTCCATCTACTACTTGGTAAAGGGTTTATCTTACGGATAAGAAAGTATTTCATGTGCCAAAATATTTGCAATTTCAGCTCTAAGTTTTAGTTCCTCCTACCAGTACTTGCCAAAAGTCAATTACCAGCATTTGTTTTGTGGCTTGTGAAAAAAAGGTGAATCTTGCAATAGACATCATACAGTCAGAATTAGTTATTCTTTTCTTTGGTAGTCCCTTAAGAGATACTAATTGACTGGGTCCTGAAATTGAAAATGTCTATTTTTTATTTAGGAATTAAATATAAAAAATAAAAAGCTCAAAATAAGGACTATATTCTTTTTGTAAATTGTTTAAAACCAGAAAATCCAAACTTACAGGAGAAAATAAAGATATTAAGGAAAAAAACAAAAACAAAAACAACAAAAAAACCCCCGCAGGCAACAATAATCAATTAAACATTCAAAGATAAAGAAAAAAAGAGGAAAAAAATTATCCAATTCAAATTGTGAGGTAAAGTACTCTTTTATGTTCCATTTCTTGTCGTGCAGGAACAATAACATTCTTTTGAGAATCAAAACTGAAATCTAGACATTTTTAGCTCACAGGAAAATATGTGTTTTGATTGAGCATTTATATGAGATTAGAATTCTTAAATATCAGTCTAATTATCCACATAAAAAATAATCTTAGAAAGACTTTTGAAAAGTTACATGTGAATAACAGTTACAGAACAAATTGCAAACCAGACTCTAGTAATTGTAGCTAGTGCAGTCAGGCCCTCAGCCATCAGCAGAATTTCAATCAGAGGAAGGTAGATCCTGGGCAGTGTAGAAGAATGGATATTTTAGTAGCTAGATGTTTTTGTGTCCTTTATTGTCAAATTGTCTCAAAAACAATAGAAAATGTATCATGTCAATAAAAAGGAAAATGAGAGGTGAGACAGGGAAGAAGTAATTATTAATATTATTAACCAACAGGAAACTGAGCATAAAGTAGATTAGGAGTTTGGTTATTAGTGAAACTGTAGGAATAGCATGAAATATATCTCCGAGGCATAACAATAGCAGAATTTTGTTCTTTGTATTTGCTCATTACAGTGATGGTATTCATTACTAGCCACTATTTGCTATAGGTTTTGATCATTTCAGTGCTGGATGTTTCCCTGGCTTCAAGGAAGTGTGGGTGGAAAAGGAGTCAGTTCTAAACTCCACTCACTCCTACTCTTTCTTTATTTACTTGCCTCTGAAAGAGCAAGTCTTATGCCTCTCTCTTCTTTTCATAATCAGAGTCATCATCTACTATTAATTGGCTTCTACACATTAAAAAAGTGAATAGGTAACAGACTTAAAAAAGCAGATACAATTCACTCAAAGTCAAAGTGCTTCATTCCACAGTCTCTCCTTTCTTTGTATTGCCATCAATATAGACTAAAATAAACATCTATCATTCTTTTCCAGGTTCACCACAGTAAGTCTGAGTTTCTGTCCCCAAGGATTTTGCATTATATGTTTGCACTATCCACTTTAAAAGCAGTTATTTTAGTAGCTGGTGGGACCTCCAATGGCAGACTCTCCCCTACTATTGCTGAAGGATGACAACAGTGATTTATGAGGTCTTTCCTTTTTGTAACTACCATGATACTGTAATGAGCAAGTATTCACTTCACACTTCTCTTCCTGATAATCTACTGGTATAGATCTGTGGTTTCCTTTTAATGTCTGGTTCATTAGATGGTATAAATGTGTGTAGCATTTTTAGCTGTGGTTGAGGAAAGCAGGGAATGTTGAGGTTAAGGTTTATTATGACTGTCATGTTCAGGAATGGAGGGCTATATACTATTTCAGCTCTGAGTGTCTGCACATGACTCCAGTTGACACTGGAGTTATGCATTTGCCTGAAAGCTATTTATCACTTTGTGAGTACTTTCTGTTTCTAGGGGTGATCAGAACAGAATAGATCTGAGTACCAATTATTTTGAACCTCCTTGAAACTTTCTGTGCAGCTTGGTTAAAGACATGATAGCATAGTATCCTTTACAATATTTTACATAGCAACAGGTAGTAGTTCTGTCCCTAAAACCACAAACACAAAAATATTAAGAATATTCAACAGTGTCATTTATTATGTAGAGGACACTATACAGTTGCCCTCCCCTGATACTTGAAATACAAGTGCTTCATGAGGGAATAAACCCCTTTGAAAGCTTGGTTGCAATTTACTTCTTTACTTCCTGCACACAGTAACAATGATAATTGAATTGAAAAGCATTTTAAAATTCATAAATATATAAGTAGCCATTATCTGGTGGAAAACATATGTCTGGCTATAGGACCTGATCCACTACTCAGTTACTCCAATTTTAAACTAATGTAACTTGACGGTAATCAATGAGGGGGCTGTTGTGCAACTGAAGTAGCATAAGGCAAATAACATTTTTAGTACATGTAAGGGTCGTTTTGCTTAAAAAGAAGGCTAACATTTTCATTGTGTGTTTATTTTGGGTACCTTAAACCAAATGCCCAGAATAAGAGGCACTCAGAATAACTGAGTACTTTTAAAACCTGCTTCTATTATGACTGACAAAAAGCTGATAGTATTTAGCTACCTATTTCTATTACAGAGGAGAAAACATGCTGGGGTTTTTCCTTTTTGTGGGGTAGAAATTTGTTTTTAAAATGACCAAATGTAGCTGCTCAGTAATCTAATAAGAAAGTGATTTCAGCTGGAATTTGTTTTGATGGTTAAGACAAAACTTCATCGGCGGGTTAATGGAAAGTGAACAGGATGATCTTTATATGTTCATAAATGCAAACAGTTTAAGACCAGAAGGAGACCATTAGAGTCCAGTCTGAGCTATTTTCTCTTCAATTTAACTCAAATTATCTCTGCACTGAGCATACTTGAGTTTGGCTGAAAGGGTTTTTTTTAAAAAAAAAAACGCATCCCACCTCAATTTTTCTGAAAATCATTGACTCCTGAAGTGTTAATCATTACACTGTGTATTAGTAAAGCATGTGTGGAAAGCAGAATCAGTAATTTACAATGCTAAGTTTATATAAAATCAACAGTCATCCCCTGCTGCTCCCCCCCAACTCCTTTGCAAATCTAGTACCATAACCTAAGGGATGAACACAAGAGAACACAAGGCTCTGGTGTTATTTTAACCCTTCTGATAGCTGATCTTTTTGTGGAGAGTCTGCTGTGGAATTTCAAAGACAATAAGCAAACTTGCACCAGACAAATAAAGTTGCATTCCTTTACATTTTAGATGTGAGACATAAAACAGATACAGTGCTGTTCAATCCTTTATCAAGGTGACACAACCCCAGAAAGCTTTGATGCTGTCTATTGCAAATCTCATGAGAATTTGAGTAGGAAACAAAATCTGATTAGTTTGTTTGACTCGCCTTTCTAACTACATATACTCAGAAAAGGTTTCTGTACAATTCTCTTCCCCTCTCTTTATTGTGTGGTTTGCTTTGTTTGCTTGAATTTAAAACTGCCATTACGTGAAAGTGTTGCAAGTATAAATAATTTAGAAGATAACTCTGTGGGGATACTAATAATAAGTCCCTGCTTTTTCTAATAGCTACTCATTATGGTTCTGAGAACTAGTATTCAAGTTACACAACATCACCGTGTCACAGATATTGTGGATGTTGACAATAAAATAATTTTGACATCTTTTTAATTAAGTCTATTTTCCTTCTTAAAAATGCCCCTTTTGTTTGCAACTGATTTAAATTCTCTAAAAATACCCAAAGGCTTCTTGAGTACAGAGATTGATGGACAGGCAGATACATCCATCTGGCTTTATCTATCTTAAGTGTGTGGATATAATACTTTTCCCCAATAGGAAGCCACAATGATACAATTATCTATCAACGAACAATTACTTCTAAGAGAAATCTAATCAGTTAATAGAAGTTAAGAAAGACAAATGTACAAAGGTAATAAGTGGTTCAAACTCAAACAGTCCTACTCTGTTCACTCTCATTTAAAGAAAATAAAGATTTTAATGGGACTTCTCTTACTTTTATCCCATCACTTTATAAATTACTTTGCCAGCCCTTCACAGCAAAACAGTAATTTTGAATAGGCCAACATCGAGCTCAGGTTTTAGACACTTGGTGGTAATGATAGTGCAGATACCCTTTCAGACTTAAGTCCAACTGTTGAGTCTTTTTTTCTTATTTTTTGTATGGTCTCCAGTAAATGAATAGGTGACGTCAGTCTGAATAACTGTTGCTTAGAGAAATCAAGCTCCTTATCATGCTAATCTCATTCTAGGATCTTTTAAAAAGTCATAGGGCAGGCAGACATTGTTTAAAGCAGTCATAAGCTATTGCCTACTTCATGCTCCACACACAACTAACAAAGACAATTAAACAACTGGTGGCATGTAGAAGCCATCCTCTCACAGAGATGCACACTGTTTACACCCTCCATATAATGGAGAAATATATTGATTTTAGAAAATCATAAACTGTTTAAAGCTACATTTTGGGTTTGTGGTTTGTTTGGGGGATTTTTAAACAAATATTGCAGAGGTTTATCAGAACCATATTCACATCTTCTGTTCCAAAGTGTAGCTGTGTTGTGATGGTTCTCAGGACAAGTTATTTAGATGTTAAAGGATATGTAGTCCATTCAAGCAAAACAGAACTCAAGAACTGGGAGAAAAGTATCACTTTAAAATACTGCAGAAAGCTTCACACTAATGACTATTAGAGTTAAAATTACTGATGAGATGGAAAAAGTCACAGCTACAGCTACAGCACATAGCTTGGCTAACAAATTTACAGTAAACAGAGTACTCTAAATGAAGTTCATGTTTTAGTATCATTTTATATATATGGGCTTATAACCTGGCAAATAAAATTGACAGTGAACCCAGAGCAACATTACTCTATCAGACATTCTTAAATATAAGTTTTACTTCTCAATATTCGTCACATATTTTCTCCCACTGCCCCAACCCCACAGGTATTTCCTAGTGTTCTTTTTCTCACACCTCCAGTGTGCACTCCTCTTCCTATTTCCACTTCAACAATATGTCTCTTTTGCTTCTGCCTTCATCTGTTCCCATCTTGACAATTGTAGTTCCCTTCTCCCAGGACTCTTAAGTCCCAGTTCTTCATCCCCCCTTAATGTATCAAATGCTCATGCTTCACACACACATCAAAAAAAATCACCTCCTACTTCAGGCACTTCAACAACCTTCCTCCCTCCTTTTCTGGATCAATTTCAAAATTTTCTTCTTTAAAAAAAAAATGTTGAAACATACTTCAACATAGATGTCTCTTCTCCACCCTCCCCCCATTCTCCTCTCTTCTCACTTTGTCTAGCGCTGTCCTCCTCTCAGTTCAGCAATTTCAGTTCAAAAATACTTCCTTTCTACCACAGCTCCCATCTAAAGAGCCTTCCTGTATCTAAAGAGCCTTTCTGTATCATTGGCTAGCCATATATTTTCTCCTTTGCCTGTACATACCTCTTAATTTCTCTCCGTGGAAGCTGGTTTGGGACAGCATTCATGAGGAAGATTAATACTGTATGGCATGCTTAAGCAGTTATTATAGGTCTGTGCTCTATTGGAAAAAAACAGATCATGATCTTGGTAACACTTGGAATAAATTTGGCAGAAGGATTAAATGGGGGGTTTGGTCTGGATGCAAAACATGCCCCAAAAGAATTTCTCTTTCCAGTTTTTATCTGTTTTTATACACTTGAAAATGAAGCATAGGCGCCCATCTTAGTTGCACATCTTTGCGTCAGATTTGTCCTAGAAATCAGGTACTGAAACTGTGAAATTTGTGGAATTTCACATTATTATGTTTTCATATTTGTTCTTTTATAGGCCCTGGTTTCTTGAACTAAAGGAATACATGTCCTCTAGATACAATTTTTTTTTTTTTTTTAACTGGGAACAGATCTTATCAGGCATCAAAAATTAGGCAGCTAACTGGACTACTCATCTCAGAAAAACTGATTGGTGGTTAAGGGACATACATAAAATACCTCTGGATTTTTCAACTCAGGCTTCAGTCAAAACCCTCTTAGAGTGCTAAATTTTTATTTTCCTATTGACCACTACATTTGTTTTTATTTTTTTCACTGGCTCATAGAGCTAACGCACTTCCTGAAATATCTCTGAGAACTCAGGTGAGACACCACAGGCTGTGCTGTCTTAGGCTAGAATTTACTAGGATTAAAACATATGTGGCATTACTAGGGTCTGCTAAAATTCATGTGATTTATAAAGCATAGCTTTTATAATTACAATGATGCTAAAATTTTTGTGGATGATAATGTAGTCACACTGGAAAGACTGATTATAACAACTGGGGAAGAATCAAGAAAAGGAAATGGAAACTTAATTCTCCTTTACTAGTCAATCTGAATGGGTGTCTGCATTTGTAGTTGTAAATTTTCTTCAGTTTGAACAATGAATTCAAACAAAAACATTGCTTTTGTTCCATTTATAGTTAATTTCTTATCAAATTAATATTTTAATTCTTATGCACAAAAGTACGATGCTGAATTACTTTGTTTGAAGATGCTGCCTATGAATTTGGTGCATTTTTTCTCTTTTCACTGGCTTTTTTGTTTGTTTGTTTTACATACTATTTCTATCGACCTTAAATTTTGTGTTTCTTTCAAAGGTTAGTTAAAGATGCTGTAAAATTTGGCTTGAACTTCTTATGGAAGTGTTGTTATTATAATACTGGCTTATGAACTAATTAAGCCACAATAAAAGATCTGCGTAGCATATTTTATAAAATATTTCCTCATCAACATATATGTATCTGTTAGATATGTATCACATTTGAGTTGCATATGAGTGTCAAGCACAAACCCTGCAATCTTTGGTTTAAGTTAATAGTTATCTTTTGGAACCTTTCAATTTCCCAGCATCATCTAGTTGCTGTCTAGTCCTAAGAAGCTTAAGAACTTTTGGTCCACACATACTTTTTTCCACTGGTGAGCATGCACAAAACCACTTAGAATGGGATATAATTGAGAAATCTGGAACTGTAACCCTAGCAGTACCATAAATTGAGATACTCCTCTGTCCATGGTTATTTTGTTATATAAAGGACATCGAGGACAGAATAAGAACATAAATACCTATACAATGACAAATAGGCAGTAACCTCTTCCACAGCGACACAACTTTCAACACAAAATCAGTCTTGCCTCAAGGGCCAAACTTCCCCAAGGGCCAAACTCAGCCAAAGTTCTTGTTGTACATTAGCCATACCAAGCTTTACACAAAAGAGTCAAATGGGGTAGAGGGAGTGCTATCCTCAATGGCTCATTGGCTAGAAAATTCACTTGTTAAATAGAATATATGTTTGCAGGTCTTCTCTTCGTCTTGATTTAAATCAATGTCTTAACTGTTCCAATTGAGTTGAGTCTCTCAATCAATGGGCTATTGAACATGATGCTCCATCTTTACTCTTCTTCACTATCATGCCTTTCTTGTTCTCCTGATTTCCAGTTCTTTTGTGTATGTAGCGACTAGTCACTAGAACAAAATTAAGAACATGGGCTTGACTGTACAGCCTCTTGGTTAAGGCTTTAACTTCAGATGTGTTAAAGCTAAATGCTGTTAATTATGGCTTTAAAATTGCTTAATTCGGTTGGAACATCTTCAGAACATGAACTGAAAGGGCTTTGTTTACTTTACTAGCTCTGGGAGTGATTCAGATGTTCTTTTACAATGTGATGGACCTATGCTCATGTTTGTGTTCCAAATCAAGCAGGATAGGGAGGTAAAACTTGATCTCCTTCTTTCCAGATAAACAGTCAAATAATTATGGTGTCAGCTAAAAAGGAGAGATGTTTATCTCTATTATTATAAGGATGAACAGGCCTGTCCTAAGATGTCTGTCTGTCTGTCTAGAAGAATCCATAGGAATCCTGATTGGACATAAGTGTCTAACACAGAGACAGAGCATGGCTACTGCAGAAAGTAACAGACTGTTAGGAAGCACACATACACAGCAGTGAAAATGATGGTGGGATGGGATCTTAAAAAGTAGAAATCTACATGCCTAAAGAATTCAGGCATTTTCAGTGTTAAATGATGGCTTCTTTTTTTTTCTTTTTTTTTTTTTTTTTTTTTTTTTTTTTTTTTTTTTTTTTTTAACCAAAAAAATGTAGTTAGGTATCTAAGTCCACCTTCTGGTGATTCCTGGAACATCTAACCAGAGACAGAAAATTCCTTGAGAGCAGATCACCTACAATTTAGGCACTGATGTCAGCACCCATTTGCTACTATTGCCTTCTAACTCAGAAATTCACTAAACATTTGGGATTAGCTTTACAAAGCCTATGATGATTTCGATAACAGAACTTGATAATTTTGAAAATTTGCGTTATACATCTGAGCGCTTTACTAGATCAGGATGAAATGACAAACATTTTTGGATATGGCCCTGCCACTACCAGCTTCGTGAGCTCAAATGCAGGTTTATACACATATTCTTAGATGCCTTTACCCCTACGCAGCATAGGAACAATTAGTGAAATTCTGAAAATTAAGCCTCAACATTCTATCAGTCAGAGCTAATATTGAAATCCATCAGCAACCAGTTATTAAAATTATGTAAGATCACACACAGTTTCCAAACTGCTCTCATAAAGAAAGAAAGGTAAATATTACATAGGTTATACAGATTTGGTTTCATTTCATGACAAATATCTCAATTGTATGCAAAATATGGGATAGTGAAACACATTGCAGAACTATCCCGTTTTGACTGAAGAAATAGGTTTCAAGTTTCTGTGGTAGAATTTAATTTTCACATGAGCTATTTAAGTGGCAATGACTGCATTAAAAAAAATAAAAAAAAATCTCCAGCTACCCATCCTTTAACAGAAGAAAGAAAAATACATTAGAAAACCTCTCTTTAGCTGGCAAAGCCAACAACTGAAAGATGGTGCACTTGAGCACAGGCTTCTCCAATGTTCTGCCCTGCCCATAAGCCAGCTGAGCACTGAAATCAGGAGAACCCAGCCTTTCAAATGTTTTAGAAAGAGCAAGCCTTCAGGGTTTCAGTCCTTGCTTGTTCAGAAGACAGAGGCTTATTCAAAGCAGCAGAGAGACAAGAAATGGTGTAACATTCATGTATATGTCCCCAGTCACAGCCTATCTGGCCATCTAGGACCCTTGCAGAGCACCAGCAAGCTTTATCACTGACTTGCCAGCTGTACTTGCAATTATCTCTGGGGAGCTAGCAAGGTAGGGAGCAAGACTGAGCCCTGGAGAGATGAAAGTCAGAAAATATGAGAGTCTGGGATCCGGAGTGATAGGCTGGGGAAACAGCTCTATGGAGATTTTCAATTTTTCCATCCCAAACCAGTTTGGCTTACAACTAAGACACAAACATCCATGAAATATGCTCACACAAACTCTCGAAAATATTTTTAGAACATTTACCCCTGATTCATGTGGAATACAGAGAACACAAGATGGGATGAGAGACAGGAAAAGTTTCACCAATATGACACTGGGGAGATCTATATATTTACTTCTTCATCTTATATACTTAGTAGACTTGTCCCACATTTGCTCTGCTACCAGCTCATCACTGTGAAGCAAGTATTCCATAACATGGCAGGCTGAAGTCTCATGGTGTGTGTGGCATTGACACATCGTTAATTACTAAGACATTAGACCCTCTGATGTGATGAAGTCTTGCCACTAGTATTGCAAAAATTATAGAGAAAACATTTAACATCTGCATCTTCAGAAAGAGGGATTTACATAAGCAGAATCTCCAGTACCCAGACAGTGCAAAGAGCAAAACACAAGGCATGTAGGGACTGAGAGGTTATTAGGTGTATCCGGATAAGAGCTATAACTTGGGAAAGGGGGAGGTGTATTTATACATAGTGTATTATTTATGCCCATTACTTCTAATTGCCTAACTCGTTCTCTTTCCTCTCACGTATACTTTAGTACCCACCAACCAAAGAAAGATGTCTACAGCTAAATATCTGCCAATTATTATGGACTTTTGCTTAATATTCTATTGTTCCACTGACAGCACAGTTTTTAATATATCATTTTATACTATCCTGTACATCATCATTTTCTTGCCTCCCTTAGGGCTCTGTCTGTGATAGTTCTTATTTATTTCCACAAGCTAACATATATGCAAAAGATCTTGTAGTCTTGATGTCGCCCCCATCACCCTTACCTCTTCACATCTTTGTTTTTGTAATCCTTTTTTGTCTGTTTTTAAAGTTACTCTATAAAGAAATGTGAACACAGCATGTGTGTGGACACAAACCAGGGTCAAACACACAGCTTCTCTCCTCTTCAGCAGTGTTATACTGCAGCCTTTTATTGTGCCCTGTAGGTTTGGGGTTTTAGCTAATAAACTTGAAAACAGATCATAAGGGAAATAAAGGAAAACTCTCTTGCTATACCAATGTGTGAGGCAGGACTTTAACAGCCTGTGTAGTAACAGATCACCTCACAGAATCTACTCATCACCTTCTAAGAGAATGAAAGGAGCATTGACTCTGGGCTGGCAGTGCTGCAGTCTGGTTAGTCGCATCAAATGCTATTTCTTACTGAGTTCTTGTTTTGCCGAATGCTTTTTTTGAGGAGAATTGCGGGAATGTAAGCTAGAGGTGCTTGCAACTGCATCACTGTGCTGAAACAGAACAGACATCTTTAGGATCCTAGTTTTCAAACTTTCAGCAGTGTGTTTCTATAAATATATTTTGGCTCTGTTTTTTTTTTAAACTGGGCTCTTTGGATCCAATTTCTTGACGTTCCCTGGTTGACAGGTAGAAAAATACACTTTTTCTTTTTCTTCAGATTTTAATAACAATGAAAAATTGTGCAAGATCGTGGTCAGGACAGGACAGTGGGTACAAAAAATAGTTATCTTAAGGCAAAATTTACTGTTAGGGAAAATGGAACATTCCTTCTGAACTCAAAAACTGGTAGTGCATGTGCAGGTTGGTTGTAGATGGTTGCTACAATAAGGCTTCTTTCATACAGGTGTGTTTATGCCCCAGGCTTGCTGGCCACAGTCCATTCCATTTACAGAAGCTGAATTAAACAATAACTACCGCATTGCAAAAAGAAGAAGGAAAAAAAAGGTGAGCGTCAAAGGAGATGCCTGAGAGCTTTGTTAGGGCCAAGAAAAACCCTGTTGCAGTTGTCAGAGCTTGTTGATGTTGCAGAGAATGGCACTTTTTTTTTTTTTTTTTTTTTTTTCTTCTGCTGGATTTTGTGGTTCTGCCTTAGGAAAGAAAGTAAAATGGAACGGAAGAACAAAGTCCTACTCTATAAATCAGCAGCTGCTCCTTGCCAGATCAAAGGAGTGACATTTTTGCTCCTGGACTACTTGTCCACTTTAGGTGCTTGACAGACAGCTAACAGCTGGCCTGTTACATAGTATAGGAGAGTTGGGCTACATCTTCTTCAGAGTAGATGACAAGCTAATCAGAGATACCCATAGCACGGGACATGTGAGTGCACCTTGATCTCTTCAAACATACCCACTACATAATTGCTAAACACCTTCATGCATTTTTGGCAAGTCGCTACTTAGGTAGTTTCCACTGAAACGTAAAAGGGAGAATTAGTGCCTTAATCTTATTTGATCAAGGAAGTTAAACAGATGTTAAATATGTTGACAACTCTCCCTTTTGGTCAATTTAGAACTGATTAAAAAGATTAATATGTTAAATATTGATAAGTTAAAAAAAAGGTGTAAAATACTTGAATATGGTATTATTCAAAACGTACACTTTCTTCAGGTATTTTTATAGTTACCTAAAATGAGGTCTCTTAACTCCTGATTGTGTTTTCAAGACTGTTGGACCCTAATTAGTTTTGAAAATCTTTTCCTAGGAGTTTAAGATAACAAATTAACACATCTTTAAATGTATGAGTTACTTAAGACTTTAGAGGAGATTTGTAGTCTACCTTTAACATGAATTTCTAAGTGCTAGGAAATCAAAGCGCATGCCAAATTAGCTAAAACTGTATTTAGCATCTCCACAAGATGTATGTATACAAACATGGAATTTTAATGTCTGTAGTAAAAATTTCAAAGTGATTCAGTTTCTAGCTGATTCCCATCTGCAATAAATCAAGTACAGGATGAGGTTAAATGCTATGGCTTGTGTCTATTGACTTTACATTTTATCTGTAAGATATGAATGGCTAAGGAAGTATGTCTGTTTGTCTCCTCCCTTCCTTTCAAGTATCTTTAAGAGATCATTTTTACGGTGCGTGGTAAAAAAAAAAAACATATATGAGTAACCTGATGGCACTGTCAAAAGAGGAACAGCCTCCACCTCCGGCGTGTGTTCTGTGATTTCAGGTGGCATGCACCATGTTTCCCACCAGGAGCCAAGGGGAGTAAGGGATGATCCGCTCCCAATTAGGCTGAGGTTTGCTGGGAGCCGGTGAGGAACACTGTGCCCACCCGCGACAGTGGCGAGTGTGGAGCGGCGGCCGCCCCGAGCAGAGGCGGGCCGGGCCATGGCGGGGCAGCGGCACCCCCGGCCCGGCAGCGGCGCTCTGGCCCCACCTCATGGCGCCCTGCTGCACAGCGGGAGGCCTCCCCTGGGGCCACCCGGGCTGCACCCCGAGGCCAGCCCGGTTCCGCGGCCGGGAGCGATGGCTCTTCCGTGACGGGCGCTGCTGCTGCCGACCCCACGGAAGGGCTGGGTGCGGCCTTGGCGCGGCGCTGTGAGGGCTGCCGGACTGGAGGGGAGCCCCCGCTGCGGCCGCGGCCTTTCCCTCCCTGCCGGGGACTGAACCCCCGCCCGGGGCGAAGGCAGGGCGGCTCCCCCGGGTTGTGCTCCCCGGGACAGCCACCAGGGCTTCCCTCGGCAGGGCCAAATGGCTTCTCCGCGCTCTTAAGGAGTGATCTGGCAACCGCGTTACACGTTTAACCAGCCGGATTTTCCTCTGAGGTGAATGTCCTGACAATTCTTATGATTTTATCACAAGGCTCAAGTTATTTCGTGTTAACTCGAGGTCCCAGCTCCAGGAGACAATGGTTATGTGACAATCTTTTCAAGTAAGTTTCTAGGCTTTGCGGCTGAGAAAAGCGTTTTAAAAATGTGGCGCAGCGAGTGAAAAACTCGAAAAGTAAACACTGGGAAGAGCGCTGTTTAAATTTCTCAATTTTTTTTAGGACAGTCTCACAGTTGCAGGACGAGCAAAATCATGATTTCCAACAATTGGCAGCTACAAATGGCAGGAGGTATTTTTAGGCGGTCCAACATAAACACAGAAGATGCGGCAGAAGTCTTTGGGATGGTTAGCACCTACCTCAGGCTGCCTCAGGCACTCAGCTAAGTTGTTCTCTGTTATCTTCTGGACTCTTCACCAAACGTGGATGGTGACTTAGGTCCTTTGAATCACACCTTTGGCGGATGTGAGGTGTCTGGATAAGCTTTGGAAAGTCGGTGTAAAAAGCCCTTAACCCCTCTTCTCTAACAAGGCTGTCCAAAACTAGGTGAAGCTTTGCCAGGGAATAAACCAGCCTGTCCCTCCCGCTTCCTCTCAAAAACAATCGCGTAACTGACTCCATTTCTCAATACTCGTGACTTAGGGAAGCCTTATTTAGATGGCTCATTTCCAGGTGACTAACTCAGCTTTTTTTAATTTCCTATAAGGAATGCTGCAAATAAGAGTTGGTAACCAGGTGTGGCATAGATTCAGTGAAGCATAAACAAGGGCTTTTTCAACTATTTTGTGCATACACATACTGAAGGACTCTTAAACCTGATTCTGTCAGTTTAGAATACATAGTGGAGGGAGAAGTTAAATAAACTTAAGATAAATAGATTTTACTTGCTCAGATAAAAGTTTAGGTGATGGACAAAGACTCCTGTAAGGCAGGGGGGTGGATATTTATAAAAGTGTTCCTGCAAATTAGTCTTTTCTAATGCATTATTTCAGACTGCTTTGAGCAGCTCATGACTTTTAATTAATTTTTTTTTTTATCTTCTTGGGAAAGGGGCAATTTTTCAGGTTACTTAGGAAAACATATTTTGTGATTCTTTCATTGTTTATTTTCTCTTTAAAATTAGGGCATTCTTGGGCAACAAGGGATCAGTGTAGCACATGCACTTGAGCTAAACACTATGTTCATAGTCCAAATACTGAAATATCATTTAGGCAAGGATTTATTTCCCCATCCAAGGTGAAAACGTTTGAATTACTTTTTAGAATGCATTCTTAGACTCTTACTCAGCAAAAACATTGAAGCAGGTGCTTAGATCCCATTTATTCTTCAAGCTCACCTCCCATTTGTGTGGGTTTAGTAAGAGTCGAGCTTCTCATGTACATTTGGCAGATTTTTGAAAAATTTTGCAAGACTGTTCCCCTAGGCTCCTAAAATTTTTTAAAAATTAATTGTTTTATTCAGATGGCAGCAAACAATTTGAACTCCAAATTAGAATTGCTATTGTGGCTTTATATTTTTGTTATTTCTGTGACTAACTCTGTGACAATGTTCATTCAGTACTTCTGTCCTTTTCAAGTCTAAGACTCAGTTTTAGCCCAAGACACAAAACTGAGTCAAAACTTTCCTTGTCATTAATCCTTTTAAAGAGCTGATTGTGAATTCTTCTCACAATTTTGTTTATGTCTCTGGTTTTCACATAAGGAATTGAGAACCGATTTATGCAGTGGCTGGTTTGTTAAATAAATTCAATATTTTAGCACCTCATTTTCAGGGATGGATATTTTAAGTGGAAATCCAGATTGAAGAGTGACACTGAAGGTTTGCGTTGTTCCCGGTGGCTCCATGTTGTTCCTCAGTTTCTCGTGGGGAGCAGTCTACGCTGCTGGGGCGGGAATGGTTCCGTTTGGCACCAGTTCATCTCAGACAAGATATTAGACATACAGACAAGTGATGGGAGTTAAATATCACTCTTTGCTTGAATTCAGATTAGGCCCCCAGTTGGGAACAAGTTATAGTTTCCTAAGCATTCATGTACTTCATCCCCCTGAAACAAGACCTGTTGTGACCCTACATACTTAAAGTGAATTTTCCATGCTTTCCATGATAGCCATAAAGTAAAGATGGAGATGTTTCTAATTCTGACTGCAAATCAGTACAGTCACTAACAGTTCATTTCAAGTACTAATCTTAAGCAGATTCAGTTATGGTGTGGTCATGGTGTTTCAAAATATAGATACAGTATGTATAAAAAAGACAGTGGAAACAACAACGAAATTATTTTTGAGTGTGCCAGATTTGAAGAAGCAGATTAAGAGATCACTATTTGCTATTTATTATCTTTTCACTGCAGAAATATGTCTCTATGATTTTATCAGAACATTATTTTATTATAAGAATAAAATGTATTATGCAAATTTGAGTTTAACATCATTTGGTATGACTTGAGATAAAATATGATAAATATATAGAGAATATTAATTACAGGACTTCCTATAAAGTACAGAATGCATATTTATTTTGGACAAAGAAAACCAAGTCTCTATTTGAAGAGATGTGATTAAATGCATGTATTTAGATTATATTGTCATGCTAATTATCAGTGGTAGGAACCAATTAGGACTAGTGCTACCGAATCACCAGACTACATTGCATATTCACTAGTGCATCTCTACTGCTTTACTGGGTTTTGCTGTAAGCAGATAAAAGCGAAATCACTTATTTTAAAAGTCCATATTGTTGTACCTTTTGAGCCAGATCTTGTTCATTTGTGCTTTCCTAAACTGTCCCGCAAAACTAACCAGAACTATTTGTGTGAGAAAGACAAACTGGCTATGGGACATAGATGTGGCTGCTTTAGCTAGCAGTTAAAGAAAAAATACAAGATTCAAAAATCCTTTCGATTCAAATGGCTATTGTTTGAATAAGCAAGGTTGGTAATCTGTCATTTGCAAAATGCTGGGAGTGAGTTTTTTATTGAGCCTGCTATGTCAATGACATGTATTTCTCAACATTACACACCTCATTTATCATTCTGGAATGAGGACCAAGTACCGTATGAATGTAGAGTTTGTGAAGGTATTGCCTCACAGCCCTGGAGGCTGATGACCCCTCTTTATCTACACAGCAGGTAAGGCACAAACAGTGGCAATGTGAGCTCTCTTTGCAGTCCCCTGCCAGTGTGCCTGACTGTTAAGCTGGGGGAACAAAGGAAAGATAGCATATGGATAGCAGATTGTAGGAGCGCTGAAAGAGGACTGAGGAAATCTATGTTGGGTGTGTGGCTTTGCCAAAGATCTCTTGTATGACTTTGGCCTTGTCACTAAATCTCCTTCTGTCTCTGTTCCCCTCTGCAAACAGGGAGAAGGCGTCTCTCCTCTCCCCCAGGCTTTGCCTGGAAATCTGTTCAGACTCTGAGTTCTCTTGGACAGTGTGCTTGTGAAGCATGGGGTGAAGTAAGACTGAGCTTCATTGGGTCCTCTAACTGCTGCTATCATAATAGGAATTACTATTAACAGCAGAGTAACAAAGAAGTCCATGTCTTTTTGATAGATTTTACTCATCTTTTCAGGCCATTCAATCTTTGGCCTCTGGGTGAAGGGTATGAACAAGGTAAGCAATTAGTGTCAGGAGCAGAGCTGTGAATTCTTCTTTTATAGGGTTCCAAATAATGCTGAAAACAGTGGCATTGGTTTTCTCTTTTTTCCACGTGTCTCTTAATGCCTTTTGAAGACATTTGTGCCTAAATAACATCAGGGTGTTTCTCCAACACAAACTGAAGTGCCTTGCAAAAGGCTGTATTTTGCTTTACCTTGGCCCTGGATATGGCTCTCTGAGGGGTTCAAAAACAGCCCTCAAAAAATGTAAAGGCTAGGGAAGGGACTCTGTTCTCTACATCTCTGTTATGCACTGTGCATATTTATGGGACAGCATAAGGAATAAATAATAAAGCACAAACACTGCATTCTGTGCCCTTGTCTACCAATTGTGCTGATGCATTGCATGATGTAGCTACTGCTAGTGAAACTAGGATTCGATTTTTAGCTTCACCTGAAATGTATGTCTGTTTTGCACCTGCAATCTTACAAATATAAATAATTTCATGTGTCATTTTTCAGACATACCCACTGGTGGGTATAACTGATGCTGTTTATGAGCAAGACTTTTCAGAGGAGCCATAGAAATGGAATTTCAAAATTGCCTGGATGCCTAAAGCCTGTTCTCCTATATCTTTCCAAGTATACATCACTGTATCTTCTCTCTAGAGGAAGTGTTGTTGATCTAGAGGACATTTCTTGCACCTGCTGTTATGCAGATGTGCAAAATAAAAATGGAGAAATTATGAAACCGGAAATCAAACACAAGAACTACTTTTCACAAGGAGAAATTGTATCACTTCATTGCGCTTCCCCCCCCCCGCCCATTGGAAAACAAATATGGAGGACTCACTTTTAGGACTTGAACTCCTATTTCCAAAACAACTAGTGAATTGCCTTTAGGTAGAGTTCACAGTGAAAGACTGGCTTTATTCACATCAGCTGGATAAAATAAGGCCACGCTCCTCGGGGACTGAATGGCTGGGTGAGATGGGGTTTTCAACAGCCGTCCCAAAGGCTTAGTCGGTGGAGACTGTCGAATATGTAAGGCTGGAGCACAGTATCCCAATCTCTGTCCTCAGAGGTAAAGCAGATGTCACCTGAAACCCTTAAGGATGTAGAATTTTCTTAATGCTCTGCCTTGTTGTGTGAGCCCATTGAAAGAACACTTCAGAGGACACCTATTTCTTACTAATGTAAACTTTCTGAGGAGTATCCAAAGATATGACCTCTGGGTGAACCTTTAACCTTCCCCTTAATTATTTGTTTGAAGACAGTGTGGAGTTCTCCTGCTGAGAGCCAAGGCCCATAATGCTTCGCAGCCCTGTGAGCAGGGATATGTGTGCAGGGAAGTGGAGAGGGACATAAATAAGGGGACCACCAGATGTAAATAATAAAAGTGGTTGGGGTTTAAAAAAAAAATAAAAAAAAAAAACACCCACACAAAAACGAAAGAGCAATTTGGTTTTCCTGAAGAGTGGCCTGGTTGAAAAAAAGGGGTTAGTAAGATGGAAAGTGTGTGCGTGTGTGGGGGAGTGTTTCTGTGATTTTTTACAGGCCTAAATAAGTGTTCATTCCATTCTTTAAAACCTTGCCATCTGTATACACCATTAGAAGCTCACAGGAGAAGAGAAAACAGTCTTATCAGGCTTTCCTGTTAATCTCTATTGGCCTTAACTTTAGCTGATAAAAGGCGTGCTGGATGGAGGAGGTTCAGGTCAGGCTCCATTTGGTCAGCACAGCAACATTACTGGAAAGTAACTCAGCAAATAAGTCCTATCGGAGACCTTTGTCTCTGAGGACGGAAACACACTTCAAAATCACAGAACTGGCAGTGATGCCTTCACTGTGCCACAGTCAGAAGGGAATAAACAAATATATTGACAGTGTCTGAGTTTTTATTTTAATACCTGAAGTCATGACTAATTCTGAGGCAGGATGACATTTCTGACAACTGAATGATACTTTTCCTAAAGAATAAAGAATGTCTTTTGGATGTAAACAGAAAGATGCAATAGAGCCATTTAGTGTTACTTGTAGCATTTATGCATCTGTCTAATGAAATTTCCACCACTGTGATTACAGAAGATGCAATCGAAGGTGTGCCGCCGTCCTTTATTATCTGCGAAGGAATTTAACCAGAGGGAGGGAGGGAAGCACGACAAAAGGCCTTGCGGAGTTGATGCTATATAAAGGCTAGCAATTTACTAAATGAGCAGATGAACTTAGTTTTCAGTTAACTGACTGAAAGACTTTGCTAGGCGTTGGATCGGGCCCAATGGCAATTATTGGAGGCTGTTTTGGATGATGGGCATGTTAGTATTTCTGAAGAGGATTAAACGCTAGTATTCGACTTCATTAGCACTCCTTAAGGGTCACCAGGCGAAAGCCTGAGCTGTGAAATAGCACACAAAACCTGCACGAAGGCTCCAAAGTGTTCTCAAACACAAAGAGAAGGGACAAAAACAAGTGTGGCTCCCGAGTGATAGAAAATTGCCCTGTTTTCAAAGATATTTTGTGAATAGGCAAGTTTCGAAATTATTTTAGGGAAATTAATTTAGCCTGTGCTGATGTGGATTGCTGCACATTAAGCTAATAAAAAATATGCAAGCACTTATTTTTGGATTACTAGCAAAATTAAATCCAGGCTCTGCAGCCAACTAACTGCCTTTACCAGGGCTCAAAAGCCTCGGCAACCACCCCAGTTTGAGATTTAAAAAAAAAAAAAAAAAAAAGGGTTATTTTGGGCCTAATATTAACCACATGTACCTGTGACTGGGGGTTTCTAACGAGTTGAAAGGTGCCTGAATTAAGGGCAGGCAGGCGGTCGCCTTGCACGGGGTGTCCCCGCTTGGACACAGAGGTGGCCCCCAGCTGGCACTGACCTCTAAACGACCCTCGCCTTTACAGGCTCCAACTGCAGGAGTTGAAGAGCAGAAGTCTTTCTGGGCCGGCACTTATTGCTGCTGCGCTGGTGATAAAACTTCAGACAGCCTAATTGATGGCTTTGCTGACCTAACGATACCTTGTGAAAGCACGGAGTGGCAAAGCCTGGTCCTCATTTATGGCCAGCTGCAAGGAGAGCTGGATCCCTAAGATGGAAAGGGGAAAAGAAAGTCTCTCAGACTGTGAACTTTAACCAGGATCTGAGCCACTTAGAAGAAGTTAAAGAAACAATTGTCTTTTAACACAAGTTTTCGGTCGCATTTACTTGTTCAAAGCCTTCTGGCAAATCCAGCTTTAAGCTGGCTAGTAAGATAAGCGTGTTACCGGTTACAATTTCTGAGCACTTAGAGGAAAATCCTTTAAAGTGAAATTATACTCTTTTAAAAAAGCAACGTGAAGCAAAACACATTTCCACAGCATGCTAAAATCCTGTCACTTTTAAAGCAGAGGTGTTCTCAAAACAGAGAAGCAAGCTGATGAAAGGACTTCTATTCTTTGTATTCTGTTGCAGGTTTATTAATGCCAGAAGAAGAATAGTACAGCCTATGATTGACCAGTCAAATCGAGCAGGCAAGTTTCAAGTAGTATCTGTATTCAAGTCCCACAGGCGCAAATCCTCATCAAGTTATTCTTCAGGAGTCCCATCACCTGGTAAATAAATGCTCCAAACCAGGCATTCTGGGAGATTATTTTTTTTTCTTGTGTCCCCAGAATTCCGCTGTAGGAAGCAACTTCGCTAATTGGTGCTAATTGGAGATTTCCCACCCTGACTCTACTGAAACTGCTTTTTATTTTCTCTCTGAATTGGTAATTGGGTACAAGTAGTAGTGCCACAAGCAGTTTGTTTGACTGTGAGCTCTTGAATTACTCATTGCTTGTCTGCATCCAATCAGCAGGACAATCTCATTTTCTTGCTACCCACAACTCCTTGGTGTATGCATTGCTTTTACTTCTGGAAGGAGAGCTGTAAAACTCATTGTATCCATTCATTTGCTTTGACTATTCACAATATGCTACTAATGTGACATGGTACCATACTGCCAGAAAATATTAAAAGATTATTACTTTTGTTTAAGAATGCACCAGATATGCTTCCAATGAAACATACGATTTTTATAACAATACCTTTTCTACATTTCTATTAAAGGATTTAGAATATGTAACACTTTACACAACAACTGGTACCATGTTTATCATTCCACTTTCTATTATGCATTTCCTCAGCATACTAGGGAGTTGTGGTTCCTAACATGAGGTTATGGGATAAAACTGTTCTCCATGTGGTGATGACTGTTGTCACTAACAAGGGCTTTAACTTGATGATGATTTCGCCTGCTGGTTCACTTTAAAGGTTTTTGAAAAAACTATCAAGCCTTTGGGAAACTCTTCCCATGTAGCAGTAAATTGCTTTTTCATTAACAGGTAAAAAAGGGGAAAACACTAACTCAACTAAGTATGCAAAACCTTAAGCCAAATGCAGTGTATACATAAATAGGAAAAGCCCCATCCAGAATTTCCTTACTCTTTCTAGAGTAGGCGAGAGTAGTTTTACAAGTTCTATTAAGTTTCATCATAAATAGCCTATGTCACAAATGCCAGATTCACAACTTGGTGTAATTAGAGAGGAACAGAATAGGTACTTACTTCATTAAGAAAAAAACACATAGCGCTTCAACGGGCTTCCGCTGTTTTGCATTAAAGGTAAGTAGAGAAACAGATCCTAAGCAAGTGAACTGACTTGACAAACTTGTTTATTGGGCCCCCTATAGCATTTTTATTCTATAGTCCTGGTAACATAATCAGCTCATAAAAAGCACAACCTGAGTTTAAAGTGACAGCCAAGATATTGTATATAGCGTTTCAGTGCTGAAGCTGGAACAATTGCTGATTGTTTGGTATGTCTTCTCTTCTTTCTCCTGTGTCCACGATTGACTACAATCAGGTTTTCTTCTTGATCCTTCAGTGAGCCAAGGAGCAGCGTATAGTCCAGAGGGTCAGCCGATGGGAAGCTTTGTGTTGGATGGTCAGCAGCACATGGGAATCCGGCCTGCAGGTAGAGTGTTTGTGTCCTCTGCACTGCAGCTGTGCAGCTGCAGCCTACTCTCCCCCATTGCTCTTCACCAACCTCACGTCTTACAGCTCCCTTCATCGTAAGGACTTCACATTTGCCTGCCTTGCTTCTTCA